>NC_083547.1:4224305-4525506 GCF_018135715.1 Danaus plexippus
ATTTAGGTGCCCAAGTGCTTTCATCAGTTGGCTTTGTTGAATGAATAATTTCAACATAGAAATATCTTAAGTGGATTTAATTTAGATCTTAATTTTAATAAACACTGTTGTACTCCTGAATTTCAAAGACATTTGAAAAGATAATAATTTAACGTATAATGAGATCTAAGATTTCGCGAGTTTTCTTCATTTAAATGAAACTAATATTTTTCGATTACACTACGCGTGATTTATTTTTGTAAAAATCTACATACTCCCGACGTTTCGGTTACTTTTCAGCAACCGTGGTCACGGACAGACGAGATGTGAGAGTCTGCCAGTTTGTCCTGTTATTTATCATCTACCGCCAACGATTTCTTTATTTTCTGGCGTACTGCTCTGGATACCGGCAGAATGTGCTTACGGTGTCTTGAGGTCCTATGGTGTGGTTACATGGGATTTTATATTTTTAAACACCTGGGACCCCCTTCTTAAAAATATAAAATCCCATGTCCGTAACCACACCACACCGTTTTTTTACAAAAATAAATCACGCGTAGTTTATCCGAAAAATATTAGTTTCATTTAAATAATTTAACTTAGTTTGCAATAATATTATAAAATAATGTTTAATAGAAAAATATAGATTATGGTTTAGTGTATTTAGCACAAATAGAAAACAGAGGTAGTAAGGCTGACAAATCTTTATAATAATAAGTATTTATGGAAAAACTGTGGAAATCATTTTCAAATTTTTCAAATTAAATATGGGCCGATGAAAACCTTGTTTTATCAAATAAAATAATTTAACTACCGCTATCCATAATACTATTGAATCATTTTGTATGTCAACCTTCCGAATGAAAGATAAAACCTGAAACCTAATTCTAAATAAATGAGTCGCATATTTGAAATATCGGTTAACAGTGAGTCGCACACTATTAAAATTCCACTTATTTTAAAGACAGGTAAAATTATACTTTATGTTAACGACGCATGTTATATTATTCATTGTCTGGTGAATCTCTCTGGGTACATGTGGCAGCGGAGTGACCGGATCGGTCATTGTTTGCAAGGAACAATGGGTATACGTCGGGACGTCGAGAATCTGCCTTTCGTATCGCTCAAACCGAGGTCTAGTATAATTGTAGGGATGTACTGTATAAATAAATATTAAAACATGACAGGTTTGGTTAACGTTTTTTTCATACTCATTTATAAATTTCTTAAGTTAATTAATATATTAAGTAACGCTTAATAAATTGATCTGTTCATATTTATTTGTGTACATTCGAATTATAGATGTTTTTTATCATTATTGTTACTGAACTCAAACATATAATAACTTTAGATATTTTTTTAGACAATTACAAAATAAATTTTAAAATAATGTAAAGTTAATTAAGTACTTTTAAATTTATTTATTGTAAAACAGGAAAAATAAGACAAGAAGACCAAAAATACTAAAATGCTTCTATGCTCCAGCATACGTTTTATTTCAGTAAAAGTACTTCCACAATGACATAGTCAAGGGCACCGGTTAATTACTGTAAAAAGAGTAACACTTTTATAGCGACTTAAATCTAACAAGTAAATTTATATCGACCCATCGTTTTAGTGGAGACTCCGAAAACAAAAGTTAATAACCTCGTTACGATCTGAAAGTACAAAGTGCCGTCATCTGCATAAGTAATTGTTAGGTTGGAAATTCGGCCCCTACTCTATAAAATAAAGGTGATAAGTTACGTTGTGTCATAGTTGAACTTATTAGTAACCTGAATAATGGAGTCCGTTTTCGTTTAAGACTCAAAGCGAGGGTAGGTAACAAGGGCGCATTTATCAAAAACACATTGAAGTACCTAATAGCTTCATTTTTTATAATAATAATAATTATTATTATATTTGTTTTTTATTAACTAATTCAAATGAAAATGAACTCTTGTTTTGAATACATAAAGAGATTGTCAGATTTCCTTTGAATTAAAATAATCTAGTTATTACAAAAACAAAGTACGAGTAAAAATAAACTTTTTAAAGCTTTCATATATTTCATATTTAGCCGTTTACTATACAAGTTATAACATTTATATTAATTTAGTGCTTAAGATTTTAAATCTTTCCTGTAATTGTAGAAACATATCTATATTCTTGAAAAAGAATAATTTTATCGTCAGGCATCAAGGGTTAGAAGGTCAAAATACCGCAATTATGGGTGAATAATGATTTGTACCGTCAACAAAATGGGTATAAAATAAAATAATATAGGAATAAAGTTTTAGGTACAAAATAAATACATGCCATTTATCAATCGCCGAAAAATAAAAATGTTACTCTAAAAATATTGGGTTTGCATTGAACCTCATTGGCGATTAAAGGTGTATGCAATAAAAAACCGCAAATGACCTTGATAATTCTTACCAAAATAAATATAATATTTTATAGAATAAGAAGCGACGGAGAGTAAAATGTGTTGTTTGGAGATATCAACCCTGGATAACTTGTCTTGTTTAAAAATATATTTTGATTTTATAACCGTCAAAGAGCATATCATTGATGCAAAAATATATGAAATATAGTTATTTTGAAAAGAAATTTTTATTTGCTGACACTTGAAAACGTCGTAAAGTATTTGCAACAAGTTAATTTATGCTGGACGCGTGAATCGATTCATCAGAATTGTAATGCTGCATTATTTCATGAGAGTTGCCCTGAGGCTCAGATGTTTAATGCGTGCCCTCTGATATCGAATGAGCTATTCTAACGTGCAATTGTATTCAAATATATATTCTGCTTAAGGTTTATTTGAATTCCCATTGTGGTATTGATATAACTGATTTTGCAAATATATCAAAGGTAACTCCAGTTAAAATAAATTAATTTGTTTGTATTTATTTAGTCCAGTTTATATTTAATTTAATTTTAAATTACTAATATAAATGACTCCCTGAAAGTTGAACTGTCAACGGTAGAGATTATAACAACCAATTATCTTTCCCTGTATCCAGAACGACTCCATTTAGTCAAGTCCATTACCTAACAAATGCAAGTGCACTCCCCACCTTTCCAATGATCTCCAAGGAATCGTTCTACGTGACGCTGTTATTATTACTGCCCACCCCCTTAAGGCTAGGGCGTGGTAAGTGGCTGGTAATTGTATGGGATAACTTAGATTGGCTTTTTAATTCAGAGGATTTGTTTGGAAGGGAACTTCAAATATTACTAAATGTCTGTGTTTTTTCTTATTCAGCTAACTTTATGTCTGTTGATAGTTCTGAATTTGCTAGATTTATATTTCTTAGTATATCAAACCTGATGAATTTCAGGAATAAAGTGTCATCTATGTATCGCCATACCGATTTTTCTTTTTGCTATCGTAAGTCAGAAACTTTTAAATGAGATAGCTGATACTTTGCTATGATCACTTGAAGATACTAACTTAATTTGCACTGACATTCAAACACTAAAATTTTTTTCATACATAAATACATATATCTAGTGTTATAAAAGTATTGATTTCATTCAGAATGTAAATATATTACCATGACTTAAAACTGTTTCCGTTTTGTCTGTTTAAATTATGAAGCATTAATTGTCGTTTAGAATGTCTTCATTTTATGAAAATTGTAGAACGTCCGTTTTTCACGTACGGATAAGGTTGAGAGGTCGTAAATTCAGGTGAGCGCGAATCTTGTTCACGTCACTTGGATATAAAGATGTTGAGGCCTACGCTTCTAGAGTGTTGTCTAAGAGCTTACCTTAAATGTAGTATCTTTCTTAATTAATTTAGGTGTTACATCAAAGTTATTATCTTTAATATAACGGTTATGCTGAAACATAAGATTTATAGACTTAAAATAATTAATTTAGTCGCCATTACAGTCCCACATAATGGGTAAAATATAAAAGAAAGAAATGAAAAATATAATAGTCTTAACATTTATATTCAATTTAATTTTTTTAATGTCTTAATAAGATGCATATCCAGCAATATCACCATAATAAAATTTGTACAAGCTCTCAGTATCAAAGCAAAGATTTATGCAGTGGGAGCAAGTTTATAAGGCTGTGTATTTTACGGTTCGCCGACACCAAGAAAAACGGAGACCATTTCATGATGAATTATTACATAACAAGTATTAAAATGTAAAGTTTTATTTAGCTAATAAAAGTCTCGATTCTACAAGATTTTCTATATCTCTCTTAATTAATAATTTTAAATGTCTGGCTTTTCTGATAGAAAAGAATGTTAAATATAACTTATATTTAAATTTTGTTTGCAGTCAACATTCAATCCAGTAATTTAGAGAATGGGAGTAAATTTAACGTTCATGACATTTTTAAAACGAAGTTTAGGAAGATTACCATCAAAAGAGTAATATATAAAAATAGAGCTATAATGTCTGGAACTTCGGTAGACGAAAACTTTTTTATTTTTATCTTCTCAGCCTTTAATAATCCCCATGTGAATAAATCTCCAACTAAAAAAAGACAAAAAACTTCAAATTGTTCAATATCGTCAATTCTAATCCGATTATATAACTAAGATTGCCACCAAAGTAAAATGTACCATATGGCTTTGAAACACGGTTATGAATATAATATTCAAGGAGATTAAAGGTTTTTGAGATGACAAATAAGTTCTTATACTTCATTAATAGAAGGTACAAAGGCACGAAGACATCTTAAGCTTTAACAAGTTCTTAGACAAAATGCTTCTAATTGTCGACAGCTTACAGAACAGGATTGCCAAGGTTTTTTTAACATGTGTATTGTACTCCGTTTAAACCCGAAAAAAAAAAACCAAATAAACATTTATAAATATATCATTTCTAATATATGAAATCTCTTTTACGTTTGAGTTTTATTTGCTTTAATTTCATTCAAAAACAGTAACCTAATATTTTTTTTTTATTTTCATAATCACAATAATAATTTAATTGATATTTTTATTACTTCAAAATTTTTGTTTTGGAAACACATTACATTAATGACAGATAAACTTAATGTTTCATTGTTAGTCAGAAACATAATAGTACAGCTTAATTATTATTTATTTTTTTTTAATTCTATACGTTTTGGACACTTTCACTTCGTTTTATTTTATTTGGTAAAGGGCAGATGAACATAATAAATATATACAAATATTTAGTGATTTATTCTATTCTGCCTAAAATTTAATTTTTAGAATTAAATCATAGTTGAGGTAAATTCTTGAATACAAATTTTTATAAAATTGTGTTGCTACTGAAGCTGTAATGGGTTTGTAGGTTGTTTTAAATGTGTACTTCATACGTGCAAAAGCTGTCATGTCCGTACTCAATTTTGAGAATTTGACTTTTTGTTAATATAATTATAATCAGATCTTGACAGAAATGCTATCGCTAACGCTAACGCTATGAAGTAATATTGTATGGATGTCAAAATCAAAATAGCATTCCTATGATTTTGCATAATAATAATTTTATGCATATTTTCTAGTAATAATTATTTTGGGATAAATAATATGAACAAGGGAAATTTTGATAACAGTTAACTCTTTAGTTGCTTAGTATATATAAAATTACATTTTAATAATGTAATAACATTTTAACCGAACATATTTTAGACTAAAACTAAAAATCAAACTTGATTCACATTTTAATTATATTGTATGTCAACTATTTTTATTGTCAATAGCATTCACTTCCGATATATAAAGTTTAATTTTTATAAAATAATTAGAGAAACCGTTAGATAAATACTTTAGGTTCAATAAAATTATATTCATCACTTAGCTATGACAGAACTATTGTTATATATTCCTATTACTCAGATGTTGTTTGACGTTCTGATGGTTAATGAGATAACGCCCATGTCATAATGTACACATGGACGTGTTGTATATTGGATGTATGGTTGTCAAAAAGTCTAAATTGGATTTTAATGTAATATTATTGAAAGACACAACTATAGTAGGTATATAACATATTTCTTGCTTGTTTGTTGTTTTCAATAAAATAATTTTTTACTTATTGTCATGTACAGTGAGAAAAATTAAATAATTTCAAATTTTACTTATATAAAGTGAAAGAACTTTTTATGTATTCTACGTACGGATAAACTGTTTGTATAATTAATTATCTAAAAAAGCATTTGAGAATGTCTTTAACATTTTTATTTAATTTTTTTTGTATATTCAATATAAAAGAAAAAAAAAATATGACAAAATTAAAAAATTTAATAAGTATCCCTCGTCAAGAAATCAATGACAGAGCATAATTAAAAAGTTTTAGTGATTTTTTTTCTTAATTTCCTTGCAGACGCTCTTCGAGGTCATCGTCTTCTATTTTTACCTTTCATTTTTCCCATTAGTTTCTTAATTAATATCCCGAGACCCAAGTGTGAGCTACGGCGAATCAATCATAATCCGACGCTATAAAATATTTTAATTTTCCAAAGCCTTTAGAGGTTTAAACTTCTTTGGTTAATGGGTCTGTGTTACTAATAGATTATCCGTTTTCATGGTTATAAAGTTTTTAATTAGGTAAATTAATTCTTATGCTAGATGTAGTTATACAAAACTGTATTATTATAGAGTTTTGTCAGAGACTTGGTGTTTTTACCCAAATATCGTATAAATTTATATTTTTTTACGTCATTCTTAAATTAATGTTGATATATCAGAAATTCTCTTGAATATTTTTTTTATTAACTCATATACCTAAGTAAGGTTATCAGGTGGAATACTATTTCATAAATAAAAGGCTTCGAAAAAATTTTCTTTGTCATTTTATTAATAATAATAGTAATTTCGCATGTACATGGAAATGCATTTAAAACATACTATAAAGTATTTATAAATACAGTCTGTCAAAATACACTTCTGGATTGCACCTTGAGAATAAACCGAAGACAACTGCCGACATTTTTGGCGTTGGCAAATCAGCTCTTATCCGATATAGACTTAAAGGAAATTCTAGAGAATGCTCTTTGTTCTCTTTGATATTTCTGGTAATGCATAGTCGGATTCTTAAAGCTCTTATAAAGCGCTTGCTTGGATTCACAATGTGCAGCGATTGCGTTTTTCAAACTGCATTTTTTACTGATTATATAGCAAATTTTTAGTGTGATCGGACCGTGGAAGGTTATATTTAAATATTCAATTTACATTTAAGATATCATGATTGGATACTAAAAAGTAAGACACTTTGGTAGTAGTTTAAAATTAAACAATGTTTTATTTCGTTTAAAATATGTATACTGCTCACTTTTCTTTTCAGATAGTACATGGTTGAATGATCGACTTAACTTTGAACTGGCAAACAATTTACGGCAAAATTTTAAATACATTTTATTTACCTTATTAACAAGTGAAAACATTAAATATTTAATAATGATGTCAACTTATATTAGAAAAAAGGAGATGCATCTTCGCATTTTTTTCTCTCAGTGCGAGTTGCGTGAAGTGACCTCAGCGATTTGTACCGGACAGTTTTTTTTTTGGAAATGATGTTCCATTTTAATAATGGGTTAAATTTTTATTTTAATTAATAATTTATTTTACAGTGTGTTTTAAAGATAATTCTAAGAAAAAAAAAAGCTAAATATAATTAATGTTATTTATTGCACATCACGTCATGAGCAATTGACAAGTTTCAGAAACGCAAAATCTATGCGATTGGGCTATAACAACACAAGGGACAATATTACATGCATAGAAAACTCTTAAAATATTAACTATATTCAATATTTATTGTTCATTGTTACTTAATAAAAAGTCATACTATTTTCACACAAAATATTACATAATTATTTAAATTTGTTTAAACACCCCCCTTTTTGGTATTTCTAAAATAGTTAACATGTATTTCTTTATCCTTTTTGGTGAATTTAAATTCAAGCACTCAATCAAACCTACAAAAAAAATCGCAGATCACAGGAAATAGCGATCTATCTTACTCATAACATCATTATACAGGATGTAATAATCATTAATCAAGTTAATGATAGATTGAAAGGTGTATATTGATGAGGGCAGGTTCAGGCTTGACCGCATTTTTGACCTTTGATTTAAATTTAAAGCTGCCTAGTTAAAGGTCAAACATCAGTGAACTACTTTGACGTTTAATGAGATGTAAAGATGATTATTAACCTTATATATTAATAGAAGATTAAATACTCTTCGTTTATATTTTTACGGTGATTGAAGACTATTTCCTTGTTTATAGTGTTTGGTCTAAAAATATGTTAAATAAATCAATCGTTAAATAAACTGTACAAAAAAATATAAAATATTTTTTTAGAATACACAAATCCTTATATTAAAACATAAAAAAGTTAATATTTTCCCATATTAAAATGAATTATCTATTGAATAATGGGCAGCTATCATTATTAAGAGTGAGGTACGGTTAACAAACATTTTTTGTTATACACGTATGTTTAAACCATAATTAAAAGTGGAATAAAAAAGTAGACCCGATAATGTGGAAACTATACTACATAGAATTCCTGGAGGCATGCTTTGTTGGATGGAGCTCTATCATGCTTCGTAATTAATTATAATATTCACGAACGGGATATTTCAGATTTCAGAAGTTGAAATCCGAATAGTTTCGAGTTCATTCTATATAAGTATATAAGTTTAAAAAAATTATGTTAATTTTTTTTTAAATTTGGATTTTACTAAGAAATTAACATAATTTTTTTGGAAAAGTGACAGCAAAATGTTGAATATTAAAAAAAACAATAAATTAAACTAAGAATATGGTCATTTGTATTAAATATACCACTTAGTCAAAATTACAAATATAAATGTAACAACACAAAAACAATAAGGTAATTCTTATGCAGCTACATTTAACAGGGCTCTATTTTAGCATTACTCGTCACAATAAATTATATTTCATACACAAAACGTTCTGTCCGTTGTATTAATTGAAATAACCGCACATTAGATTTAACCCATCGTCGAAATATTTACATCACTTAAGTGAATATTGAAATAGTACATAGTTATGGTTTAATAGAGAACATAACTATAAGCTTTCATCTGTAATTTTTATAAAATAAAATCATACATGTATCAATACTTCTAGCAAAAACAAACCAAAAACCATCATATCCTTTTCATTTAGATAAGAATAATATAAAACCGTTATCAATTATTTTAATAACAAGTTAGACTATGTTATTGTGTAAATATATTCATTACACAGCGTTAATCATACGAACAGCGATTAATGACATCATTTACAATTCCAGTTACAAATGAAAGATCCCGTTGAAAGTGTAATCAGAAACCATAACTGTAATGACAATTGTACAACAAAGTACTTTGAATGGTGTCCGACAGTAATTACAGAGTGCTACAATTAGACAACCTTACGGTAGCGAAATTTTGGAAAATTAAATTCGGATGCTACTATCGTGTTCCGGCTCATTCTGAGGCGATACCAACATTGGAATGGGAAGAATATGTCCAGAAATTTATTATTTTATTATGTAAATATTGATTTCAGACGAGTTATTAATTAAAATTAATATTTTGTATCTTTGCCACTTTTTGAGGACCGACGATGCGTGTGAGCAATTTTTTTGTCGACATATCTACAATGTTTTGTTGTTGATTGATCGTTCATAACAAAACAACACATAATCCTTTACTAACATAAAAATAAACATAACCATTTTATGATTATGTATATTTTTAATAAGTTAAATATTTTTGTTATATATTGAAGTAATATTAATTTTAAATAAAGTTTTATTATAATCACTCCGAATGGCCTAAAATAGCAGAATATTTTGAATTTACCAGCAATATTCAAATTTACAGCCAATGTTTGCGAAGTTAAGCCACTACGAAACATACGTATAAATTCCGTGCAAGCCTTTTTTCAACGAGGTTCATGCATACATGCATGAGACGGACAAATTGACAAGTGGTCGTTTTAAATCGAGAATTTGCCTGTTATTGTACTGAGTCCAAATTTATTGTTACTTCTATTCTATTTCATAATAGTACGAAAGTTATTTATTCAACATCTGTAAATTGCAAAAAATCAAATGACACGATCTGATTCGAACGCCATACAAAAACGTCCAACCCAGTCCTTAGAAGGATTTGCGAGCATATTTTCAGTATTACTCACACTGAGGAAAATTCCATTTCCCTTATACCGACTGTCAATCATAAAATTAGAGACCATCCGTTACTTTTATGAAAAATATAGTCACATAACATCGCTTTCAATACGTCAGCGCGACACCTGCACACGGCACAGCGATGTAATAGTCGCACGACAGTGATAGATTGCCGCTATTTGAATAATACAGTTGGAGCAATTCCCATTGTAAATATAGCCTGAATATGAATATTCTAAGTTATTGATATAGGCGGTGTAACTTTTACATCTCGGTAACTGCTTAAGATTCTGAAGCACTTTTGACAACCGACTGAAGGATGCAAGCAACTTTTTTTGTGTGCCTTCATAAAACGAAAATTTTGTATCAAAAAGTTATATAAATCAATATGATGGAATGTAAATAATTGATTGTAATTAGTTAAAAACCTATGCATATACTTCTATATCTTAGACCTAACTCTAAAAGCAATAATAACGTTGCAATTTCTGTACAAAAATGTATTACGTCTGGAAAAAATTAAAAAATAAAATGTATGCACAATTAGCCGCTCCCATGGATTAACATATATGGAACATACCAATAACTTGACTCAGAAATAAATGAAATAAATTTTGTTGCTACTATGGGCTATTAATACTTTCAGTCTTCTGCTGTAAATCCTGTAAGTAATAGCAGGAAGTATATACCTATTTACCGTTTATTACGTCTTAGTAAAATAAAGTCTAAAAAAGGACTTAAACATTAATTAAAAATCCGAAAAACTTGATATTTTCACACACGGAATTAATACAGTCTAATGTTAAACTTATTCAAGTGAGGCAATGATAATACTTCATTTATATACAAGTTTATTATATAAAAAACTTCTAAAACTTTAAAAATATGTAAGAAAGCAATTAAGCGTTTATTTCTACACAATTGTACCCGCCGTTGAAACGTGTCTCGTGCGGAGGGTGAACATAATTGCATAGAAAATATGTACTCGCCGAGCTTTCATATGTCTGACACTGCTTGCCTGACAAACGTGCAAGCGCTGTGTATCGAAGATAATTTAAAAAAAACAACACTAAAATAGACATTAAGATATAAGTTGATATAGTATCTCTACACATATGGAAAAAAACGGTAATACTTAATTGAAAAAAAAACACTTAAATACTTTTTTTATATGACTATAACACATATTAGAATTACAGTTACATATCGGAAGAACACAAAGTATTTGCATAAACTAAACTAGCAATTTGTGACAATTTTTAAATTTTAAATTATCAGAAGTCTATTTTTAAAAGGACTTATAAATATAAAAATATTTTATTATAATGTTCATCATATCAAAGCCGTACTCGGTTTGCGTGTAACTTTCGCGTGCCGGACTACCAAAGGCTTTTATGCGTTTTCATACTAAGCGATAGTTCTTAACCTACATAAACGAAGCTGTTAGGTGATTTAAACCGTGTTTTTATAGCAATTCATGAAGTAATAACGATGATTGGTAAATAACAAAGTTAAATGAACCCACTCAAAATAAATAAAAAAAATCTTAATTTTAAAATTGCTGTTTAATTTTAAAAACTTGAAATAAACTTTTTGTTTCTGTATGAACCTACAAACATGAACAAAGATAAAAATATCGTAGCTTACAAGTCAGAGAAAAGAATTTTAAGAACAATTAGCTATTTCAAATTCAAGTAACAATAGACCCAGAACATCGGAAATCCAAATATCAAACATGAAAATGTTCGTCTGTATATGGGTATGAGAATGAAATTGATTTTCCATTGAACTCTCGATCTGATTGTACTCAATCTGATCCAGGACTTTGCTTCGTTGGAGAGCAGAGTGAAGTGTTTTATCGAATGAGCAATAAATGATCGTTCAACGTGAATTTATTCACATTATAGATATCTTTATTCATGCATTCATTAACTTTAAAAGGGAATAATAATATTAAGCGTCTGTATGAAATTTTTAATACAGTGGATATATCCATTTGTATTAAATTCAAGTATTTAAACAAAGCCGTCGTATCGACCATTATAATACATCACGACATGCGCCGGAATCGGTTACTGTAATCTATTTCTACCACAACTATAAACAGCTAGCGAGTGGTTGAATGGAATCAGAACGAGTGAATGAAAGAGCTCTGAACACGGTCATCAGTCAACTACGGCTGGCCATTATCCTAATGGGATCTCAAATCGTTTGCCCATTTGACGAGAGATTACTACTACTAATTATAGTACCTAAAATAATCTAAAATCTACGGCCTTTGTTTGTTTCCATAATATATATTGGAATTGTACTTACAATGTTCTCGATATGACAGATGTAAGATTAGTTCTACAAATGTACACAAATAAATTAACAAGATTCACAATAAAACACAGAAAAGAGTATTCATTGTTTATTTCCCTTAAAGTCCATAATGCCTTGTAAACTGAGTTCTGGAATCCGAAGAGGACTTGACTTTTCCAAACCGAATAGGAATGCTCGGAGTAGCGTTTAAATTTAGCATGGATGTTGAAATGTAACTGTATTATAAAATCTTACATTTATAGTCGCAGTAAAAATATTTTATGCCTAATTATGGAAGGATTTTAACTGAAATACTTAATATAACCCAGGTAGCACACTATAAAAAGTAGTCGAAAGTTGACTACACAAAAACTTTAATATTGTTAATTTTAAAAATAGTCTTAGACTCAAGGCTGGATTTGAAATATTTTGGAGAGCTTATTAAAGCATTATAGCAAAATATTGGGTTATTCCAAACTTAAACGTAAACAATTTTAGAAGAAGAGCAGTAAGAAATAATAATATATTTTTTATTGATATACCTATATCAATACGTGCATAGGCTAAATGTATATTGAATCATTTTACCGATCCCAGGATGCCCAGAAATAGTACTCTTTTAAGCAATAAATTGTGCCACAAAGAAAAGTCTGTTATTTTAAAAATTATTTTATCTATAATGCTCATTCCAATTAAAAATTTTAAAAAAGTCGTTTCAATGGTTTTATTCATAAGTGTTTATCAAATGCAAAATAAAAAGATGAAATTATTTTTAAAACTGATCAATGAAATTTGTGAGGTTTTCGAAAGATTAGTAGTGTAAAACTAAGAAAATTCTAGACGAAAGCTTAGAAAATCCAAACAAAACTTACGAAACAAATAAGAATAAGTTTTTGTACTTCAATTATTTTCTATGTTTTTAATATCATTAATCTAAATTAAAATCCCTATTATTTAAATCAAAAAGTCCTCAAGTGATATTTGGATGTTCGACCAAACAAAATTTAATTAATTGCAATATGAAGCTGTACATAATCCAGAAACAAATCTTAATAACAAAGGAGACAGCATTAAACCGACATCACACGCATTCATTACACAGGAATGCCTTTATTAAGTCTCTACCATTTGTCTTATATCATATTTTATCTTTTACTCCAACTTGTGACGTCATAACTAAACCCTGTAGTTTATCTACTTCTTCGTTTATGCCAAAGTCCATTACCAGTTTTTTAGTATTCGTGTGCAAATTAAAAATAGTGCAGTGAAAAATAAAAACTTTGACAAACATAAAAGATTAAAACTTGCTCTAAAATATGATGTTTGTTTTAGACTTCCTTTACTATTAACTTGTTTGTAAGCTTTTTTTGCATACAAACTGGGCAGAAGATACGTCCTATAAAAATAGCTAGCGAGATTCTCTTGTCCTCCTCTCTGTTTATTCCAAAGATAAGGTGCAAGAGTCTCTCCTTACAGTCGTTTTAGTTCAAAAATTAATTTATGATGATAATATAAATAAAATGAATGACGTGCATAAAACTGAAAATAACTAGCTCATTATATAGAACAATACTTGTTTATGAAATTAACGTCTGTAGTTCATTAATTTTTATACTATGAATATATATCAATAAATTAATATAATATTATATATCGAAACAATTCAAAAAACATCCAAAAACTTGAGCCTAACCTTAGGAATACAGAATTCATAGGTAGGCTCTATAAAATAACATGGCCTTTATTTATCTCATGCGGAGGCTATACCTCAGTTTTATATTTAGACCCAAGGGCACTATTACAGAATTAAATATTTACCAAACACCTTGCCGAGAACATTTTGCCATGCATTTTTACCCGATGAAGCCATTATAGAACGTGCAACCTGCATACTTATAAGGTATTTCCAATAACATTATTATCCATTGAACGCCATACCCAGCCCAAAAAAATATTGCTGGTATAAACCAAGTAATGGACAGCTAGTGGGTTGGGTATAGAAAAAAATTACTTTATAGTTTGTCCAGCTTTAAATAAGAGTATTTTGGGGTAGCAAAAGATTTAAAGGCTTTCAAGTGCGAACCTAATAGACGTATATTGCATTGAGGTTCGATTTATGGGGGGATTTTTCTTTTGTTTTCACTAGTTTTATTGTCAGGTGTAGTAGATCGTGTTTTTAGGAGACAAGGGGGCAATTACATTTTAAAAACTGAAATATAAATTATAAAATTTAAACGATGGTGTTTAGTAATCATATAGTATATAAGTATGATTGGTATATATTCAGCGACTTTTCGTAACTTAATTTGGTGTTAAAATACCTACTATTTTAATTTTCTTTCATAAATTATGGGAAACAAATATAAACCCCGCAAAACAAAATGACGTACAAATATTTTAAAGCAACTCATTCTATTTTATAGCATTAATGACGCTATCACAGACGTAAAATTATAATCCCATTTCGTCTATGGTATAATAGTGCAAGAAATTATAATCAACCGGTCTCTGCACTTATACAACATTAAACTTAATAAGTCTGAGCGTCCGAAAACGTTGGAAACTGTATTTAACATTAAAAAGTGATTTGTCCGCTATGTGACGAGGCGCAACTATCATTTGTTTTAAGGATAAAGCGGCATCTGTGAGTGAGCACTTAGCGGACATGGCGAATCATATCATTTTAAAAACATACTATCATGAGTCTCTCTTTGAAAGTTTAAATATATTAATGTGTAACGGCAGACAAATTAAAAGGAATCTGGTAGATCTATTCCTTGACACTAATTTTATTATGTAAAATTAAATACATGTAGAATTTTAAATAAAAGCGAAAGTAATAAATAATATACAATTTCTTGTTACTGTTTCATTTAAATAGTTGGAATGGAGCTGTATAAAGGTTTATTTATACTTTAATCCAGCCTGTTTCATTTTATATTTGTTGAGTTAATATAAAATGCTATGAGAACGCTTTATTAAGGTGGCCCGTACAATTATCATTGAAGAGAGTGTAATGCAATTGTAAGAGCAACTTTTATATAACTAAGAAATTCAAATCTTAATGTGTTAGTGTAAGCAATTGTCGTCAAAGTAACTAGAATTCGTTTCGTAATTTGATTTAAAGGTTTAAAATATTTCATCTGAAAATGTCTAAGAAGGACTTTAAAACTAAATTGTATGTATAAATACACAGCTAAATAGCAGTAGCGGAGATTCGAACATAAAACGACAAGAAATTCGCTTACGAACTAACTCAATTTCGGCACAATGGGCCGCCACGCACGATCCTCGTTTAGCAAAGATTTACGCAAGAGATACATCTCATGAACCCTTTTTAAGTCTGTATCCTATTTCATTTGTACCAAAACGAAGTGATAACAAACTTCGAAACGTGCGCTATTTCATTGAATACGATACTTGATTCACATTTATTAGATTACCAAATCACTATTCTATTAAAAAATGTGCCTTCGGAATGTTATAATGTAAGCATAATTTTTCAATGAAGAAAACGTTCATATAAAAAGTCATTTAGATATATTTAAAATTTAGTTAACTTTAATAATCAAGCTAAATAAAATTTTTATAATTTATTTACTTATGTAATGACTATTACTCGTACTACGAGATAACTTACCTAGTATTCAAGTTTATTTGGTTTCGGATCTGGTTATATATTTTTGGAACAAAAAAAATCCTACCATAATTTAAGTACAAGGTTTTGTAAAACTAAAGATAAATAGTAATATTTGTCATTAAAGTTTTTCATACTACTCTAACTATTGACGATAAAATATTCTGACAGAATTTTCTAGGCTACAAATATTATTTTACATTGAAAACTACTAAAACTACTTCCTCGAATGTGAGATTACGTTTTTTTAGTTAAAAGTAATACTTATTTCTTCAGCTCAAGTAATCAAAAGCAACTCATATAGGTCAAATATACTTTCAGTAAAATTCACAGAATCAATAAAATATTTATAGCAAAGATTACACTTTTATAATGATTATATTAAGATTTTCTAACGTCCAGTCTTGATTTATATCTCATATGTTATTGGAAAACTGTAAGATATAAGTTGCACTTAATTACATTGAAATATGGAGTGTTAAATTTGTTAAAAAAAAATTTTTTTTACGAAACATTTGAGTTTATTTATCTTTGTACTTATAAAAAAAATATAATTACAAACATATTAGCTTTTATAAAAGTAGCAAGAACTTATATGGAAACCTAAATAAAGGATGCAGCTAAATAAACGTTGTCTACGGTTAGTATTATTTAAACACTTCTAAAAGAATCGCTGTTCGTTACCTCAGTTCGCGTCCACAAATGAAGCGTGAAGGTTCATTCATACGAAAGCGTTCTTAGACGTGAGGTATAGTATTGTTTTATTATGGTTCTTATATATAAAGCAATAAGGATATGGAATAATATGGAAATGTATGTATGTGTGTGTAAACGGTGATGCGAGTCACGTTCTAATCTACCACAGTTTGCTCGTTGTCGGAACTTGCTCTGAATACCCAAATATACAGCATTCCTACTGACGTAGAACAAATGTTCACTATATGCTAAAAGTTAAGCTTGAGAATGAAACGGAATGACTAACTAGCTAATGAAAATGACCCACCATTTGCCGATGTCTCCGCAAACTTATCTAGACTTGGAGACTACTTTACCGTATATGTACACTTAAAAAATTGTTAGATCATAATAATTTCTATCACAATATAAATTGACTAAGTATTAGTTTAAAAAAATATTGGAATTAACATCATACGTTGATAGTTGATACGGCAACTAGCAATTTGTATGGGAATTTATCGGTTTCTAAGCTTACTAAACTCTAATATCTCGTCAGACTTCAGTTGAATGTCCTTGAAATTAATTAAAACTACCCTTTGAAGGGTGAACAATTTACCAAAGCCATCGGCTGATCTTAAATCGCTTAGAAGGGTTTATTGAGTTATCTATCGCTTACTTGGTAATAATGTATGGGGTGTTTCAAGCCAGGGTCGAGTTTAGTACAATAGCTGGGTGCACTGAAGGGTTATAATTGCTTGGTAATGGCATAAGATAAATCGGACCGTTTGTTTTATATCCACTACCAATTGGAGTAGATTTGTCGATATCATAGTGCCATTGAAATAAGACTTCTCATTGTTAGAGAAAACAATTGCCACATAATACTAACTCTATATAAGAGTATAGCAAAAAAATTTAAAATGTTCATCAAAATTTAAAAATACCTTACATATTCCACAATATATGACTTACATTCGGACAAAGGGGGAAACATTCCAATGGTCAGAAATGTGACGCGTTTATATTATCCAATATAAGGGACAACGACACCCGACAGGAGAAATAAAGATTGGAACCCCAAACCCTTACATGTAAAACTGTGGTGTTAAATTGCTCTATGAATAAAAATGCAGCAATAGCTCTTAATAGCGGTTGAAATATGAATAGGTGCATTTTTTGGGAAATAAAATTGCTTAGTTCCACATAACGGTAAAGTTTGAAATGGAACCATATCATATAAAGTCCATAACTCAAACGCCTTAATTTTTTATGTTTGTCATATTTAACATCGTTCTTTTAACATAAAATTATATTAATGTTGCAACTTGTTATATTTTTTACTTTCATTACATAAAAAAAAAAATTTTGATTTTTCAAAATCGTCTGAATTGAATATGATTTTTTTGAACAACTACTCTCGTTGTCAAAACTTCATACGAATAAAAATGAAAAGATGTTTCATAAACTATATATGTTTATATCATATAACTGCAATAATAAAATCGATATTTATTAATTGCATTATCACGACTTAGTAGGCGTAGTCAAAATTAATAATAGATTAACTTCCTTGGAAGAAATATATAAATATTTACTTTTGATTATTAATATAAAATTTCTATAATTTTACAAGAAATAGCATAATACAACTCTTCTACAAATAAAACAACCTTTCGATAATAGTTTTTTAATTTACAAAACTGAATAATTATTAAGTTAGCGTATTATTAGTATTATTATTATTATTCAATATAAAAGCGAGTGATTAATACTACTTAGAAGTTAAATATTTGAATAGTGTCACATAACATTTGTTTAAATAGCAGCGTTTATCTATTGACTCAGAACACTGTGAGTCACCAAAATCGGTCTCACTGATGTACACGATAAACTGTTTTCTATCCGCTCAACCGCACGACGTGTGTTGATGTTGATGCTTTCCTCATTGTTTTTACCCGATGAATACTAATGAATAATATATGAGCTCACTTTGTTTTTTTATGTTGACAGGTTATACTGGTTAAGCTATGTTTATATAGACAATCGAATCACCTTAAAGTAAAAAAATATGCAATCATCTTATTCATTTGTTTTGTTTATTTATGTGTTTCTTTTTGAAAGTGAATTTCAAATACTAAAACTATTTCTTCAATACATTGAAAACAACCTTCTAAATTCAATGACGTAACCGAATGTGAGGTACACGTATACCCTCGCTCCAATGCTAGCTCAATTGCTCCCAATCCGATTGAATATTGACAGGACAGATGGCGTTTTCGGCACATAATTAATTTCATTCCGTATTCAGGTCCTAGTGACCCATCGAAGCTATTTACATATTTGGACACCGTTTTGGCTTTGACTGTGTTATCCATAAGCTGTTTATGTCTCAGGATATTCCGGACCGACCCATATGAAATTATTTTGTTTAGATTCATATCTAATGTTATATTTTTTAGTTTAATTTTATTTAAAAACGTTTCTTTAACCTCATGAGAATTATATCTATAGCATAAGATTTTGTCTTTGGGAAAATGACTTTTGCCATTGACAGATGTGAGCTAAAGCCAAGTGAATGATTGCGCCAATTACGTTGAGCTGCTGGCAATAATTACAAAACCAAGACCGATTGCCCTTCAAGATAAATTGTGCACTGCCGAAGGCCTGGACATTGACTTGTAGGAATTTTTTTTAAATACCAATTTGTTTTACGTATTTATGTTATTTTTAAATAGGAACTTTATCAAGATATATAATAATAGATAATATCGCAGTATTTATTTAACTAAAACTAATATTTTCGGATTACTACATGTCAATTATAATCTTGAACTACATACCCCAGACGGTTTGGTAACTTTGCAGCAACCGTTATCACGGGCAGACATCCTCATCTCAGCATAAAAAAAACGCGTATTATCCAAAAATATTAGTTGGATTTAAGATGATATAATAGTTTTTTTTTTTAAGAAATAATTATGTTTTGACGTCTTTGGTGCAAATGACAAATTTTGCCAGATTGTCTGCTAAAGAAAGTGAAATACCGAGAAAACTTATCTCATAGTACGAACAGGAATCCTAACATATGTAATTAATTAATATATCAAAATATTATCTAGCTTGATAATTAAAGTAAACATATATATAAACATATACTTAAAGGAACCTTAAGTTCAACTTATATTATGATATAAGTAAGTCCAGAATTAATCAAACTTTAGGGATGATATCCAGGGGTTTATTTAAACATATACTGTCTACAGCTAGCTACCTTGGTAACGTCTTCATATAGGACCATTAATTACTTACACAAATGTTTTATTTGTTAATTATCTCGGTTCAATCTATTTAATTGAGGTTAATTTATTGTTAGAAGACTAGAAAGTCACGCTGGGTACCCTTTTACAATTTATTGTTATTTATACCTATTGTATTTCTTATTAATCGATTTAACAAATTATACTTACTGTCCTAACATATAACATACTAAAAGTATGACGTTGCTTGAAAGTAAAATTATTTTTAATTTTTTTCGACCACATCAAGTTTTACAAATTCCGCTGAACGGACCACTGATTCAACCTCAACGCTGAGCGAATTTTAATGCGTCAAGCCTTCAACGTCGGCATTTCTCAGAAGATCATCAATTTATCCTTTTCTGTTTTAATATTTATAAATGGTAATATAAACCCGACATTGATAAAAATTTTTATTGATAAATATAAATAATATGACGCATCATTGTACAGCTTAAAAAAACCTTGGACTGAAATTATTAATATGATGATAAATTTTAGCAACTATAAGTGTCGAAATTGCATAGCAAGCTCCATTATAGTTTTAAAGAAGTTTATATGAAGTGCTCTATTTTACTTTTTAAATACACCTGCTATAAGGAATCATTCGCAAACTAACGCAACTATAAACACTTTGTGTATTTTTATTAACGCTTGTATTGCTTATTTTTTCATTTTTATTCTTTCAAAATAAAAATAAAAACACATCTTTAAACGCCAAGAATTAATTTGCGATGTGTTTGTATGTTAATCTTTTTGCCATGAAGCGTACAAATAAAACCAATCAATCTGAAATAAAATTTACTGAGATCAATCGTAAAGTAAAACAAATTTGTTTACATCAAACACGTGAATGTAGAGAGGCACAGATTAAATAAACGTTATTTCATCTAAAAAACTTAGCAGACATCAAACTTAACATTTAATTACGTTTACGTATAGCATTAATTCTGCACACGACAGTCATGAGTTAAAAATTAAACCATCCTGTATAATCGTATTAAAATTTAAAATACATCTCTTGAAATTTAGGCAGTTTACAAACAAATGAGGCATTTCAAAAACATGTTTTTTATATTACTTCGAGTACATTTTCTTAAAATATATTGGATTTTGGGATGTTCAATCTATTCAACTGGTACTTTTTAAAAAGAATTTTTTTTGGTAACGAAACTATCCAACAAAACATAAATGTTAAAAAAAAAAAAAAATTATAGAAAAGTTTATGCTTAAGGACTAATAGATTTATAATTTGGTCAGCTATCACAACTAACTAAATAAACTGTGGTATCACAAAGACGCAACACTATCAACGCTTCGCTTGGACTCATCCTAAAACGTTTGAATATATCCAAACGGTTGCAGATCAGATCAGAAATATTATCCAATTATGATGACCGCTGCTCTACAGTGGGTGGGACTTAAATCATCTTTATAAACAGATTCTAAAATTGTTCTAATGAAATTCGCTGTATGAACTATTACATTAAGGTATTATAGAATTTAACAGAAAGATTTGATTGCAGTTTAATACCGATAAACGTGATTGTAAGAATATTTAGAATATATATATTATATTGTTATCACGCTTTAGGTTCAGCTTCGTGAGGGCAAAGCAAATGTTTCAAGCCTTATGATCTTAGTCCCAGCTGCCGGAAGTCCGGCACTCCGAAACTTATTAATTGCGTGCCCTAAGGTCTTTGAACGTTTTCTCTTACTCTTGTCAATTTATAATGTGGTAATCTTGGCTTTCGTTCTTGCAACTATTTTACAGTTGAAGTGATAAGGTTGTTCTGAAAACGGAAACTTTCATAATAGCGTATAGTAGTCAAAAACATATTAATGTCAGTTATTAAATATGATTATAAAATAGTATGCTTTACGGACAAGTAACATAACTAGGTTAAGTTGATTAAAGACACGTTGTTAAAATAAACCAATTACAGTCCGTATAGTCTAGGCTGTATAGATTTTTCAGTAGCATTATAATCAAAGAATTATGTCAATTCAAACAAATTAAAAATTATCAGGTTTCCTTTTTTAATTAAATGCAACATAAAGCAGATGGTATATTATCACTTCGCAATAATTATTATTTAGTGTAAAAATTGCCGTTAACGAGCTAACTACTCAATGGTTAACAAACACATTATTTAGTTAACCGGTGTACGAACAAACACCATATAATTGACTGTTACACTGCTCATTGTTACAGAGCACGCGACGTTTGCTAATGACTCGTAATATCATCATTGATATTATTTATCGGTTATAGTTTAAAAAATGTGTGTTGAAAATAGCACATCCAGATGTGCGACCGCGTTTATAGAATTATAAATTCAAAAACATTGTTTTATCTGTTTTTATTTAGTATTTGAATGTTTAAGAACTTATGAGTATTTTTTTTTTTATATTTCAAGTATCAAAAGCAAAATTATCAACGTAGTTTGATAAAACATTAATGAGACATTGTTTTTTGGTAGGATGATGGATTCCTACTAAGACCTAAAATAATAATTTTTCTTTACAAATAAGTCAAGTAGTTTGTGTTAATATTAGTATTACTTTTTCAATTTAATAATTAATATAATATTATTCAGGTACACTGAAAAGCTTTATCTTCATAATTTAGCTCTAACTCATATAAGTCATAATAAATAAGACGCAGACAGTGCTCCAATAAAACTTTTAAAATAAATCTCCCGTATAGCACAAAACAAATTTTTCTCTCAACTAAATACATAATTCATACAAGATTCCTCGATAATCGAGAGAACGCTACCGGTACAGTTTTCTTTATAAACGCCTCGAGCTAAGCAGATACTGCGCTCGGCAGAAATAATAGTACAACTTTTATCAGAGACAAGGGAATCGAATGGTTTTATCTAGAAAGTACTCTTTCAAATTGCAGTGGCTGTGTTAGTTTTTATCAGTGCGCCTCGGGCTAAGTCATAATCAATGAAGAGCGGCTACCGCATAATGGCTTAGACTTATGGCCTCAAGTGAAATATCATTGAAAATAAAACTTTATATATAATTTCTTTAAAAAAATAAGTATTTCTAAAGATGAACATATATTTCAGATTAAACTATATCAGCCCTCGAACAAGTAATGCAATCGTAACAGAATAATTCCAACAAAAACCGTTTAATTTCAACACACGTAGCGCTATCACAGCAGATGTCATATACACAAAACATTTTCCAGAGGAATTGGGTTATCACACTTTACAATGGACCGGGGGCTAGCATCTGATAGGCGCTTTGCCAGAGTTACTTGGCTCAATGTACGAACGATTGTGGTTCAACATCCATTCGCTCTTGAAGATTGAACTACTATTCTAGTGTCATGTAATAGTTCTGTTTTATATAAAAAAAGCTCAGATCTTTCTTAATGGTCTATTATTACCTTATACCAATTTCATTCCATCTTCTTTTAATATTTTTTTCCTAGTTATATAATAATTATGATTATAATTACATATTTATATATCTCAAAGCAAATGATATAAAATCTGTTTACCATTAATTCTTATTTGTTAATTCTAATTGAAATATGCATTATGCAATTCAACATCTTAAACAGCTGTCAAATATATAACTAAAGGTCTGATAAAAGCCTAAAAAAGTTTGTGCGACTTGATGACAATTTTTTTTTTTTAATAATTTAGCTTGACAAAAAAATCTGTAGAATAAAGTGAAGTGATGTGAATCCAAGCTATTAATAAAACATAATCCACATCAATACGTATAAGTTACAACTGTTTTATTAATTCTTACTAAACAATGTTACATCATTTGAAATTAATGGTTTTTGGAAGATTGCAATCTAACCATTTAAAATATTTTATCCAAAGATATCTTGTAAACTACATATTTTAGGATCCTTGTAAATCAAATATGACCAAACATTACTAACCAAATTCTGATAGAAGAAGTAAATGTTTTAAAACTATTCAAAATTAAATCAACGTAAAAATAACTGTATGTCTAACAAAACATCAAAATGTGCAACTTATTTAAAATGGTGCTGTTGGATCTGAGTACAGCATAAGAAATGTAAAAATTAAAACGTGGAATTTAGTCATGTCTTTCCATGTAGACTATATGAGGGTTATAATATAAGTAAACAATTATGATGAATATGGATAATGGTAATCGATTTAGTTAAAAAAAATACTTTCTGTTCTAGAAAACATTGTCAAAAAATAAATATTGTCATTGATTTAATATGAATTGTAAATATACGACAAAAACTAAACGTATTTTTTGTAATAAGGCGAAGGTCTTTTTAAATAAAGCTTTATATAGTTATAACACAAAAGATGTTTTTCCTCATTGTCCCATTCATTTGTTTTACCTGTGTATAGATTTTAGCATAAATAAATTAAGTCTGACTTCATTATATATATTTTTTATAAACTGACGAAAACACGGCTACTCGTTTTAATATCGTATAAAATTATTTGTAACAGGATAATGGCTTTATTTAAAATTTAATTCTCTTTCTCATCTCATTTAAATAAAAGTAAAATTATGTTAATTATTAAAAGGTTTATGTGTTCCTGCACGTTCCTTTCGAGCGGTTTACATATTTTCAATACTTCTCTTGTAAACTTTTCTCGTAGTTATATTTATATTCAAAGGATATTCTTAATACAATACCTACCAAATGGTTGAATTAATTCAATCGAATTCAAATTCAAAAATATATTCATAACAAACTTTGGAGTACAACTGTAATTTTGCAATGCATGCAAGCAAAATTGGAGTTACAACATAGTAATATGCATATAGTTATTCTTAAAACTTTCTTTACAAATCGCATATCATCTCTGTAGTTTCCATACGCAGTGTTTTTGAATCATTTTCATATAAAACTGAATCCTTTCAGATTTACACATACGTAGGTAGATACTTACAGTTAGAAAAGCGTCTGGCTCGACTCGCGTTATGGGGCCTCGAGTGGTGGATCGTTTACACTTGTTTACTTTACTTGCTTAAAAATTTTATTTTTTACAATATTCATCTTTTTATAATTATATTTTTATTATATTTTTGGCCAAATAACAGCAAACTCTCTATGAAATTTGCCAAGAAATCAATAAAATTGTGTGTAAACAACGTCTTAATAGCTTTTTTATAAACCAAAATCAAATAGTAAAACGTTAATATAAAACTTTTGATAAGTTACATGTACATGTACACTAGAATGAATATCAAAACATGTAACGAGTGTTATGATAATTGAAACCAGTAAGACTTCAAGCACTCTCCTCTCATAAAACACAACACTGGGACGTCACCTCACTCAGTGGCACTCAATAATGCATGCGCAGACTACGGCCTACGACCTGTTTCGCTCCCACACGACTAAAATGAACACCTAACAAATTTTTGTAGCTTTTTTCGTAGTAAAAATGTTGTTTTTCACGATCTCTTATTTCAATACAATTTACTCGTAGATGGTTCTAGGCCAATGTAAGTGGGTTTTAGCATACGTTTAATAAACCTGTAACGTTTGGGACTTCTTATCTCTTTATTATTTCAAATAAACTCACGAGCTTTCAAAATATATACCTAAAAGAACACAAGTATTCCTTTTTTTTTTCAAAGAAATTTAGTACATTTTTGAAGATCCATTTTTTCCAGCCAATAGGACTTAAGGAAGTTCCTTTCATTTACACTACAAAGTGAATAACTTTTAATAAAATTAGTTCCATCCACTTTATATAAAGCCGGTAATAACCGGTTTGAACCGCTTTGAGTCGGGAATGGCTGGTTGCATACAACCTTGAACTTGTAGAGATTGCACCCTCACAGACTAGCCGTCTCAAGTGGTCTGAGGGGGGCTGTGTAAAAATTTAAACTACCCACATCCCTGTAATATTTTTACAGCTTTTTAAATTAAAAAATACCATAACAATTCGACAAAATTTAATGAAACCATAACTGAATAAAATATATTATTTTTCAAATTTAATTATATCACTATTACTCAGATTATTGAACAATCTATATATTATGATAACTAGGATTTCCGATAGAATACATTCAAAATTAAAGTATGTTCTTCAGATACACTACGAATATTTTATTTTATTTTACATTTTCCCGACGTTTTGATTACTTTCAGCAACCGTGATAAACGTCTCATTAAATAAATATTAAAATTATCACAAATAATATATTACAATATTATAATTAGTTTTGTGTATATGTCATTTAAGTCAGTGGAACAGGTATTTTAAGAAATGAATTTAATTTATTTTTGGATAATCAAATTTATAAATAAACAAAATTACATAAATTAAATTCATGCAGACATTGCTATGAAAAAAATCATAGGATAGCTGAATCATATTATGTGATTAATGTATGCAATAAAACCTGACGGTAAATATAAATTTGGTAACATTGTAACGACGAAACAACACAGTACATATTACTCACTGTTCACTGTCTCACATTAAAGGAGATGTGACAAACTGCGGAGCAATTACAAAATGCCTACAAGGATTTAAATTAAGCACATACACTCCCTCTGAGTTCGTTAGAGTAATTTCATAATAAACGCGAATGCTTTTTGTTTACACAATCCTTACTTATTTAGGACTTTGTAGTTAACGAGTCCCATTTATATAGAGTATTTAGGAAAAAATATAATTGAAAGAAATCCCTATTCCCGTAAGAAAACTTTTCAAATTGTTTTTTCTTATTAGTTCAGCATTTTTTTCATTACAAAATTATTTTCAACAGTATCGAATTTTAAAATTTTTGTAAATATATATATATATATATAAATTATTCATGAAAGTTATATCAAATGTATCGTACGTATTTTAGACGCAAAAGTAATAGGGTTTTTAATGCAAATATATTTTTATATTATATAAATTTAAGGCCAAATATTGGTATGTCTAGGAATAAATTTACAAAAAAATATATATTCTAAAATTAACCGAATATATTACACAATTCAATTCCATCACGTGTGAAGGTCCTGGAGATATGACACTCGCAATCTAGATATCACATACCAAACAGCAATTAATTAAATCTGAACGCGACAAATCAATTTCAAAGTTAGATATTAAATTGCCAACTAATTACCTAACTGCGGGAGAAACAAAAGGGTTTGATTCCATTCGCTTACCCTTCCACCGTGCTGTTTAGGACGTGATCACGAGATAATTGCACCCCACCTGACAGACCTCTCCCTTGCTGAAATATCCAACATGCATTTAGGATAAAGGTAGTTCCATAGTACTAGCTGAAATGCATCTTTAAATAATAGTGAATATACATTAAGATGTTTTATAGCGTTCTTGTTTAATATTCATATGTTATTATAGCATCAAGGTTATTATAGCATACTTTGTAAATAATTAAATATAAATCAACACCCTTGTCTTACAGGTTTTCTTATAAATATGAACAAGAAAACCAAGTGATAATTTTTTGTACCAGCAATACAATTGTATCGCAAATCTTTGAGTGTTTTTGTATCTAAATCCACCCTCTAATTGTAACAATATATCGCCCCTGGATTGCGTGAAATCAACCAAGGCCGGTCCCGAGTTAGTGGACCGTGCGAGCCGACCATGACAGTGTCTGTCTGGTAAAATGTAGTGTAGTATCCAGTTTTTCTTTGATTTTGTCTGCTATGTGACATTATGTACAAAGTTGGATATAAAAAAATCTATTAATTCCAATATTATAATATATATTTATTATATATATTTTATTGACGACACTAAAAATACACCAAAAACAACATAATTATATATTTTTAGTTGAAAGTTATATTTGAATAAATAAAAAAATATATACCACTGACTTTTTTACTCTTACGAAGTTACTCTATTGATATAGAGTTAAGAGTTAATACTCACCTTGGGTATAGTGCATAATATTAGCAGTTCACCATTCGTGGCGGTTGAATCCCAACCAAAAACGCCACTCACCTGTGACAAATAAAATATAACATTTATAGTGCTATAGACGATTACGATTGGCGCATACATAATATTGGATGACTTGCAAACCAATAATTTAATCAGCAAGCGAGAGTCGAAAATATCGATGTTTTAATATATTTTCTTTTGAAAGGGCATTGGTGAAATGAAAGTTTAATTATTTTGGAGTCCATAACATTTTGTAAAATTTACTGTACTATATTTACTTTTTGAAATGAATCAAAAAATTCAATATAAAAAGTGATATTTCCTAAACAAATATCCTGGTTAGACAATCAAGAAGATTAATTTTCATATGTACAGCTTGGTCTAGAAACGCACACATAGAAATAGGTGTTTCAGAGCCAACTGCAAGACATAAATATAGGAAAACACAAAGTTATCGATGCCGCTAAGCCGCTTTTATTGACTATCGTTACATCACTAGTGGAATGGCACAAATCCGATTTATACTCGATACTCTATTGCTCGGTAATAAGGTTGTGATTCAAATCAGTTATTGTATAGGGATGTTTTGTTAAGCACAAACGGAGTTCGGTTTTGCAATAATGACACAGTGACAGCCATGGTGTGTACAAACTGTATTTCATATCGTTAATCGATAAACTGGTATCACATCTGAATACAAACTGCCTTTAAGTATGGACTATGAAGTGCTTAATGGCCACTTGCGTCACTGTCCAAATTTTATTTGTTTTCGTTCTTCCGTTCAATTAATATTAAAAGCTGTTTAACTAAATTTGCAGCTATACTGCGCAAACAATCATCTGTTAATTATTACTAGCAAGTTTTGATAAATATTGTACAAGACAACCTTCATAATATTACTGGTTACGCATAAATAAAGTTTAGAGTTTTATTTTTCTATTTTACTTCTATTACAACAAACACAATCCCCCGATGCCGCAATAATTTTAAAACTTGTAAGTGAAAAAAAAAAGATTTTTTAATATCCATATCGGTTTTGAAGTTACTACGTCAAAAATACAGATAGAAAAATAAACTTGATTATTTAACCTAACAGATAAAAAAATAATTTAATTTAAAAATAAAATATAACTAGTATTCCAAAACAGTCCCATTTATATAACAATCTAGCTCAAGTCGCAATCTAAGTTTGCTGTGCACTCTATTCCGGTCTCCACCTTTGCCAATTTAAGTAACACAATAGACACTACAAGAGTGAGTTTGTATCAATATTTTATTTTTTCTTTCATTTCGTTCATTTTTTACAGTTCAATATTATTATATAATAATGCTATAAATTTTTTAAAACTAATTGAATACATTACTTATATTTAATAATATACTTCGTGGCAGATACATAAAGTCTCAGAGATGACAGGAAAAGCATTAATTAACAAGTAATAATCTCCCCTAGACAATCTGTACAAAGGCGTCAAACCCTTACGATGAAAAATAACACAGCTGTCCGCTTGTAGATTTGCGATATTAAAACAAAGACATATTCATATACACAGCACAATACGCGACAATTAGCCCTGTCCCGCCGAAGCCGTAGAATCGTAAGCTGGTGTCAGACGCCTGTGTCTCTACTTTTATTTCGTAGACAGCTAGACTATAATCCTATAACTAGTTGTAAATTATTTCGTATATTTATATACACTTGACTTTTTTAATAAAATAGTGATTGGATGTTACAAACTGAATAAACAAATATTTGTTTATATAAAAAGAGACATATTCTTTTCTACATGCCTTTATGCCTCTAGAAAAGTCTGACAAAAATAATCATATACCTAATTTAAATGTTGAATAATTTTCAGCACTGGTTTTTTCTTTGAAAAATTTTAAAAAGTTAAGGTAATATTTAAATTGTATCTTTGCTTTCCAATTTAACTTTTCAAGTTGTCGCATTTTACCAAATGTGTAAACTATGAAGCGCATCAAAAGAATTGACTTAAGACGACCCAGCTTTCAATAAAAATTTGAGTTCATCAAAGCATTCTTCAATCATATTCCTTTATGATTATGATGATGATTGATTATTAATAAGAAATGTCGCAGGTAAGAAATGTTATACCATAATACTACATATCACCATCGAAATAGTTGAGACAGGTTTAGCATAACAATATTATTGATTTTGTTTAAAAAAAATAGAATTGAAATAATAAATTCTATCTACCGTGTACATTTATTTTTTAACATACCGTAAACAGAGTAATTATCTTCACATTGCCAGACAACGTATTGTAAATTTTTGTGTATCAACCCGGAGCTGAAGCTCCGTCTTGTCGAAATAAGATATATTTTGTTATTGCCAAATTATATAGCTCTTGTAACTGGTAATTTAAAATGTTTACATACTAAAAATTTTAATTGAAAATTTAATTGTCTCGTTATAACAATTAAAACTAATGCCCATAAGGACGTCAATTGGCTATCCATAGAGCATAAATTTTTCACTACAAGGATTACTTTTTCTGATAACTTCATATATAAAAATATTGTTTATAAATATTTTTTTGACCGATTACTAAAACTATGATTTTAAACATCTTTCACTTCAACACAACTGACAAAACTGTCGGATGAAAGCGTAACATTTGTAATGATTTTTTATAGTTTTAAGAAATAAAACACTTAAATTATTTTAGCACCATGTTAATAATAATGCTATAATACCCTATCTGGAACACAAACTGCATATTTTTTTATAATTAAGCGATCAGTAAAAAGGAAAAAGATTTTTCAAATATCTATTAATTAATAACTTCTCGTGTATGTCCTCGCTCAGAAAGAATTTGCTAGAAAGATTTATCTGTTAAGATAATAAATTAAAAAAAGCTTCATGCATTATATAAAAAAAAACAATAAGAAGCAAATTCATTTAGTACAATAAAACATATTCCGACCCAAATTGTCTGTGAAAACGCCATTACTCACGTCCAAAGCAAGTAAGGCTTCGGTGGCGTGTTATTTCTTTCATTGTTTGGGATCGATTACATCAACTCGTCAAAGACGGCTGACGGCTTTTATACGCAACTTTTTACGCATAAAACGATTCTTGAAGCTTTGTGAATTACCTGACGGTTATAAAATATAAAGACATTTTGACAGTATAAAGCTACTACATACATGTTTCCAATGAAAGGGATATACAAAAATATGGCTTGAATAAATTATTTCAGTTAGTTCTTAATTGTACCTTAATTGTTTTGTCACAAGACACTAATCTATAGATTTATCAATAATAATGTTTATCTATAAGTATATTTGTCACTGTTCAGCATATTCAGCATAGCTTACTGGGGGCTGAGTGTCACGAGTAGTGGCTACAAGTGGGTTACCCTCTGAACTATTTGACGATATATTGTCCTAGATTAAGTGTCTAAGATCCTAAGTCTTCCTCCACACTGACATATAGAACAATAACAGTCTAATCACTCTTTTAAAAATATTTAGGAAGCTTCATATTCAAATAAAATAAGACGTAACATACACATATAATTTTACATAATTGTTTTGTTCGTGTTTAAATTAAACGACTTTAAGAACCAATGCGTTTTTTACGTTATTAAATTTAAATATTACGGTCCACTAGACCTTTGTTATTAATTTTCAAAATGCACACTTATTATATAAATGTTCTGTCAGTTATATTGTTACAAGTGATAATAATCTTGACGAAGTTAACTTCATATTATACGAATATTGTTTTACGTAAATCTTGTTTAAGCTCCTATAGACATCGAACGTATATGAACTGGTTTTACAAAAAAAAACTTACAGAATATCGATTATAGCACGGATCCTTCCTCCTTGCTGCCTCTTATCTTAACTTAAAATTTCCTACTTTCAATACAGTGGAATATCTTATGGTTGTACGGTGACTATATTAAAGAAATGGCTTGGTTGTTAAAATGTCTTAATATATGGGTATTACAGTTAGTAATGATGATGAACTAATGACGGAGAAGTTTAACTTAGGATAGAAAATCAAATTTTTAATGACTTCCTGAAAACAATATATGCATCTGCATTTTTTTTTATAAATGAACACATCTAAAAAAGTTAATTCAGTATATCCGTTATTTCCATAAATCTCGTTTCAGTTTCTTTGAACTGGTGGATTTAAAATATTCTTCGCAAATGTCGTCAGCGATTCTTTCTCACGGCATCTCGCGTGAAACATTACTGACGTGATTGGTGTAGGTGATAATCGGAAGCGGCATAAAATAATACAACTAGATATATATAATTAAATATAGAATTTGTTAGAAAAATTCCAATAAAGATATTAAATACGTTCTTACTACGACAAATTGCCATTCAATTGAGGTATTAATAGCGTACTTTGACGTTCTTCATGTTAAATTTATAATCCAACCGTTATACAACGCTCAATTTGTAAAAGTTATAGAATGTAGCTATTCAAAAGAAAAGAATTTTACAAAGGTGTTAATTATTCAATAATTTTAACCAGTGTTGTCGCATCTTGTGTATATTAATATCGACAAGTATCTGTGCAATAACGTATTGGTGCTCTGCGTCTTAAACTTAGGTCATACAAGACTACCTACTTCAAGTAAAAGTTGCTATTTTTCCCATCTTAAAGGCTTCTAATATCGCAGTTCCTCGCCTCCGGCCCGTTGTCATTTGTCCGCAGCTCTGTAGGCAAACTTTGCCTCAATGTTTGAAAGCACTACATTATATCCGTAGCTCTTCATCGTCTTGTCTGCTTGCTAGTTATGCGATTGTATCGATATGTAATTGATTTTAGATCTCCTAAAAGTATAATATCATTGTATACATAAATAATATACGTAAGTCCATTAGTAACAAATTTCGAATAAAAAAATAATAATTATAAAATGACATTGGTGTTGATAGTGAACTGAATTTAAATTAATACTTCTTCCTATTTTTACAATTTAATATTTTTCTTTAACAAATATATTAAAGTTTAATATAAAGTTACATGCTTTTTATATAACCTAATTACATCAAATTATAATATCGATACCGTGAAAGCAGGTACATCACTGGCCATAAGTAAGACGCGGCACTTCCTTACAGTGGATTTCTTTTTAATACCCTACATTTAAACTCCTTGGAAAACACATGTCGACGTATAAACTTCCGTCTCTTTTTATCATGCTAATGTTGCCATCATATAACTGTTAAAATGAAAAATATTAACTTTAATATTTATCAATTTAACATTGTGATCTGTAATCTTTTACTATTTGTTGATTATTAAATAACCATTAAAATTTAATTTCTAACACCTACTTAAATTTATTGATTTTCTAATTATCACAGACTTATTATTTGATTCGTACATGTAATCACTCTTACCGACTTCAGTTATGTCGAATCATAAGGTATTCCATCTATAAATTTATATAGTATAAAAATAGATGAAACAATAAAAGAATATTATTTAATGAAAAAGTTACTGTTTAATGAAAAATTATAATTATTCATGTGCGAGTAGCGGTGTAATCATATCGTACTATGTGTATAATTAAACTTAAATAAAATAAATACAAAGTTACTTTAACAAGAATATAAATGATACCAAAAAATTAAAAAAAAATAAGACTATGTTTAATAAAAGAAACAAATAAGTAATTATTTTTTAATAATTTCAAAATACAGAGAAGTTACAATAAGGATTCATACAAAAGAAATGGGTACTAAAATAACTCAAAACTATTCACAACGAAGATATTTATAAATCTCATTTGAAACCAAGAGCTATCACAACGCGAATTAAATTCTAAGTAGATAACACAAAGCTAACAGTAGCCCCGTCTTAAACATCCACCTTAACGACTTTCGAAGGAGGAAAGAAAAAGAAACAAGAACTCTCCTAGGCTCCTGCTCCTTGAGTGTCGTTGCGTTTTAAAGAAATTAACTTTACAGTTTTTGAAATAAAAGCTTTATACAGTCTGCATTATAATGAGTACTTGAAAGACCGGTCGCTATCTGAATCTGGTTATTACCTGTGAATTGTACTAGATAGTGCTGGGAAATATCTAGTAAATCTATAAAAACTTGCAAAATCAACTGCAGTGAAAATAAATCTTTAAAATATATATTTAAATCCATTCACACTTTTCTATAAAGTCTATAAAGTCATTAGACTTTTCTGTTACAATTTTGTATCTGAATGAATTTAGATGTAATTATCTCGTTTAAAAATTGTTCTTTCTTGAGATCAGTAGTAATGATAACAGGTTTTATATCCGCTGTTATAATGATCGCACTCTTTTCAGACTTCAAGGACAGACTACGAAGTATGTCGCATGACGAAAAAGTCATTAGTGTCATTACGCTGATTAATGAGTTAGTTACAAAATCTTGTCGAGGCACAGTTTGGGTTTAGAGTGACGCGCTCAACGACCGACTCCCTGGATGCTCAGAGAGGGATAATAAAGGCGGTTAAGGAGAGTTTGGACTAGTTTCTGTGGTTTCGCTAGACATCTCGAAAATCTGTAACAGTCTCCTGTTTGAGATCCTGAAAAACTTAATCGGCTACCATAGAGTCCTTTGTATCACAAGAGGCAGTTGGAATCCTTCCTGAAGAAAAAAAAAGTTTTATAGAAAGATAGTGTTGACCCTCACCATCGTTAAGTTTCAGCTATAGTTTCCCACAAGGCTTGGATCTGAATCTGATCCTGTTCGATATCGGTTCCTATTGGCTCCTCAGGAGTCCCCTACTCCGAAGGATGAGGATGTTTTGCTATCGCGACAACACACTTTACATGCACATATTGTCAACACTATATTCGGAAACGATGAATACTTGAGCGCCATGACCTCCTTTTTTGAAAGAGTTATTTTTACAAAAAGAAGCTCGCTAAGCAGAACAAGAAGAAATAATACTCAGTTGATTTGTTGTGCCAGAGAATATTAGGAATGGGAGAAAGCAATATGCTCGACAACTAGCTCAGTGTTGAGCCTATTTGGCATGTAAGAGTAAACTTTTGTACAGGAAAAAAACCACCTGAATTCCTGCAGGAGTATCGTAGAACGTCACAGTTGCATGAAAAACGATCCTAAGGTGCTTCATTATGTCAATGAGGATCACCGCTATGTTTTAGAGAATATCTGAGTAAACGATAGGTTGAAAATTTCACTAAACAACCTTCGTCTTCCCCTGGTTTGAGGTGTAAGATCCCAAAACCTTTTCCAGCGTAAATAAATAGTTTACTCTCCAATAATTTACTTAAAATTTTTCCGTTTCGTATGGTAGATCTAAAAAAAATATGTTTTTAAATTGTGAATTCTATGTGACACTGCCAGAGAGTGTTACATAGAATTCACAAAATTCAACAAAAATACAATCGAGTTTTCATGAATCTCCTCTATACAATATTCAGTGGATCGCATTATGCAATGGGTCCATAAGTAACAAAATCAATATAGCCGTTGTTGTAAGAAAGGCTTTCTTGGTTTTGTCATAAATATTTAACGAGACCAGATCTATTTGTACATCTGACAAAAATGTTTATTTTGGCAAGATTGCCTCGTCATTAAAGGATTACTTACTATTTTTTGTCGATAGAATTCATAAAATTATATTGTCTTTTTAGCACATTTTTTATATTTCAATGACAAAAAAAAAACAAATTAAAATTTTCCTATAAAAGGAACTGAAGGAGGTTTTATTTAAAACGTTACTGTTACGCCTTACTTTGTTAAATAGTTTTGAAGCGAAAAAATTCCAAGAAAGAATTTCTAAATTTTTTTTAGCCACTTAACATAATTTTTTTTTAAATCCAAATTACCGAAATTTTATGAAACCTAAAGTTGCACCACCCTTTAGTCCCCAGAGTCGATCGGGATCTGACACGCTACCATAAATATCAGTCGAAGCCTTCCATGACTGAAGGAACCTGATTTCCCCAGTGACATCACACGAGTTTGAATTGCTTCATTTACAACCTTGGCTTTGGTTGAAGTTTTAGGTCAAGGCCGCTACTAAACAAATTTAAAATTTTCATACACATATTCTATTCATCATGAGGTGGAGCAAGGTAGTTAGTGAACGTCCCATTTATCACTGTGAGGTTGAAATGAAAGAATGTCTAAAATTTTCATTCAACTATAAGTCAATAATGAAGAAGTCTTAAAACTTGCTATAAAATCTTTCTTGCACAAAAATATATTTATTTCTTTTTTTCTGATATGATCTTCAACAGTAACGGTCTAATTACATACATAATTTTATGTAGAGGGATTACAAATAAAGTCTCAGTCAATCAGAATCACCAAATGTTAATCCAAGAACTACACAACTTAATTTAAAAGTTTTGAGTGAAGGTTTGGCGCTGCTTTGGTTCATCAAACCTAGGCTCATCCAACCTAATAATTTCAAAAAAGAATAACTACATCTTTAACATTTTTATTTTCGCATTATAATAAAATATATTAGTTTCAGAAATATTCTATTAAAAGTCAGGATGAAACAAGTTATTAAGTTATAAGTTCATTTTTTCTCCTTTCTGCCAAATTTTGAATCTAAACTTAAAATGATGTAAGCATGTAACGTCAAATCTGTATATTACATCAAATCCAAATACATTATCTTATAACATTTAAATAATGTATCAACATTAGGGTGGTTGTCTCGACCATAGCATTTTTGTAAAAATTACTGGGAACACTTAGACGATTTGTCAAAAACATCAGTAAGTGAGCGTTAATTCGTCGCTTGTCATTCGACGCCGCGCCTAAAACAACATGGACGATAAAAGCACCCCGCATCCGCTTCCGGCCTCACAAGACGCAATAGACACATTCATTAACTATATCTGACAAAATCACCACAAAAAAAGTCTTATAAAAAATACTTTGAGAATATTATACAATATTATTAATACATACAATATTTTAAGTCTAGCAGAAATGTAATAAAATTATGTCATCACGCAGAGCTGTAACGTAATATAATTATTTCAACACCTTCGACTATGAATAATGATATTAATATTTTCAATAATTAATACCAAGTGAATGCAGATTTTCTTTGCCTATTCCGTATTAAATATATCCTTACTAAAATATAAGTATACAAAATATAGAATGGATTTATTTTTATTTATATAGAAATTAGTGAATTGTTCATAAAAATACCCATGTTAAACATCATGACGATGATGATTTGAAATTGTACATTAGAACATCCTTGCAAATATAGTTAATATTTGTTTTGAAGATGTAAGAGTTTATGTATCAAAACGACTGGGACGTGATGTTCCAGAAGTCACATCTTGGGGGCCATAAGGTTATTTTTCATTACTGATTTCTTATCTTATAACATCACAATAATTACCTGAAGTATTCTATAAATCTCTATTTTATTTCATTAATAATCAAACATTATCTATTTTAGTCATTGTATAATTAAACCTTTATCTAATAACAGAATATCTTTCTTCTATATGAACAGTCCCCACAAAGTACAATTAATAAAAACTAATATAATCCTGCATCCCGCCTTAATATTTCCAAAACTAAAAGAACAAGCGATTATTGAAACGGTCCAGCTCGGAGCAGTCACGTTGCGTGGTGTACGTTAATATGTCGTACGTGTGTCGCCTGCCTAATACAACACATAAAACGTGTGCTCAGACTTTATTCTCCTTTTGATTGTGTAGACGTGCGTATCGTGACGTTGCGTTCTGCTATTCTCCTCTGCGATAATGAAATTATAAAAAACATTTTATCAGCATATACGATTATTCAGAATTATATGTACGCTGGCTTTTATTTGGTTTGAATTATATAATTTGATTATTCTACATCGATGTATCAATGTTGTATTAGCAATGTCGTCGCCATTTTATAATATTTTTTAATTATTTAGCACTTTTAAGTGCATGACTATAAAATTTTAAATTTTTTAAAGTTTAATACTGAACAAATATGATATTTTCGAAGACACAAATTGAGATTTAGATGATCGAAAATCTGAATTCCCCGCCAAAGTGACAGCGAGGTGATTTATTGCGCTACCGATAATAACGTTATCAGACTATCTTGGATTCTAGAATATAATGGAACATGGTCTTTTGAGCCGGCAGCGGACCATCATGTTACCCAGACCATCTAGTCTTTGAAAATGTTATTTGATTACACAAATCTAAAAAAATTTACCGAAAATAACTAAGTTCATGTAATTATTTGAATATAGTTGAGGTCTATTGCAAATTGTATGAATTATGGTACCGGTATTTAAATTATATTATAAATTCAACTAATTAAATGTTTACACGTATATGTAATGTGTATAATTTTATTGAACCAAAAAATAAAATGCCCTTAAATTAATCATTATAATATTAGTCATAATTTATTGGTAAGATAAAAGAAACTTTTTGAATAACTTAATTTTTTTTTAATCTCGCAATACAACATGCGGAAAAGTGTTTTTTCTCATCTTTAAGCCTGAAGTATTTCCATGCCAGACTGAAATTAAGTTTACAGGTAGCACTCATAAAGCAACCACATGATTAATTATTATGAATACCGTTTTATCAATTAACAATCTATATGTCAAAAACAATATAGATTTAAAATTTCAATTAAAATAAAATACAACCTCAATGGCAGTATTTATTGATGGAGATAAAATTGATAAACCTAAAATACGTATTCAAATATTAATATTGGCATCCTTTTATGTAAATATTGTATCCCTTAATGTAAACGTCCCTCTTTGTACATAAATAAGCTTTGAATGGAACTGATAGCGATGATTGATTGAAGATTCGTCGTGGACAAGCGGTCTCAGTGCGAACATGACGTTAGTTTTGGTGTAATGGACCAAATATTCTATTCAGCAATTCGTCACACATCATTGGCTCGGAGGTACAAATTAAACGGATGCTAAAGTTAATCGGAATCAACTGCAAATCATAGGAATTATACAATAGATATTCGCGTTATATATGGGTAGCTGTACTGTGTTTTATGTATAAACCATTCAATTTATTGTTATTTATCATAAATGCAAATAAAATAAGTGCAATAAAAATAAGGGACTCAAAAGCAAGTGATTGTTTTTTAAGTTTCTTATTGACTAAAAATAAGATTATTCAAAATCTGTACAGTAACTTTTGCGAACTTTAGCCAAGGTTTTGTTTATCCAACAAACATAACAAGGTCGTGTCCCCAAAGTAAGAAACCTTCGGTGAACGTTTCGTTATAAAATCCTACTTAGTCTCCCTTTATTTTCTCACAAATTAAATTAAGATTTCACAAAGCCGGCAAGAATTTTCAAGAATCCAAACCGGTGTACCTATCCTTGCTTTATCCTTATTAAGTTTGTGAGAGACAAGGGTCGGGATTTGGTCCCAATTCTGCTTGGATGTCCCCTTCATTGTCGCCGTTGATGATATTTTCGTTCGGTGCATAAAGTCAGTAATGCATTGTCACTTTACTAGATCAAAATAAATATTTGTTCAGCGTACTTGTTATGCTTTTTGTGATTGACAGTGATATTTCGCAATCGTTTAGCTATATCACGTTTCGTAATACGGAAATGGTGGAATTTGATTTTAAAATGGATTATTTTAAGCAAACCATTTTACAATTACTATGTTATGAATGCCCACAATTTACGTGGAAACCTAGCCACATTTACAGTTTTATTGGAGCGTATGTATTTTCCAGCTCATTATCACACTTCCTACTTATTATCACTTAACATCCGACTCATCAGTTATTTGATCGAATCATTACCGGGCTACGATTAAAATTTATAATCATGTTATTTACTTTGTTTTATCTTTATTTACTTATAATATCAGCAATAAATAAAATCAACATTTATGTTTTTGATTTATGTTAAAGGTATACAGATAAAATAAAACTATTAAATGGAAAAAAGGAAGATTTTCTTCTAGACTACTTAACAGAAACAAAAACCATTTTTTACACCTGATGCTTTTCATTTAAGTTCAAACACACCAATAAAATTCTTGTAAGCCGACCCCTGCATATCGAATGTAATTTATTTCTAATTTCGTCCCCCAATTGTCACCGTTACTAAGGCAACGCGATGATTTATCTCATCTTAATATTAGATTTTATCTGTTGTTCTCATATAATAAAATCAAATGTGCTATTTTTACCATACTCTTGGTGACAAAATATCATATTATTCTTCCAGTTGTATATACTGTAAAATATTATTTTAACAAAAAAAAAATCATTGCTACCTTATGTTATAAAACAGTTTTGTTCCGACTTTGTGACCCAAGAATTTTAAGAAACAACTTGTACAAGAGAGCACTTCAAACACTGAACACGTCCTACGTCAAGGAAAGAAGAAAAAACCTCAGCACTGATGGATTGCCTTCTTTTATTGACGATCTGTCAAGTTGTACAGTTATTTACAACCTCTCGTTTATTACTTACTTAGTGCTTAGTATAAATTAGTTGTCGCTAATCAACTCAACAATTTTATTACATAAAATAATGTCAAACGATTTTTTTTAAATCTATTAAGTCTGCATTCTTCATACCAAATTATAATTTCATCAAGACCTTAGATAACTCTTGAAAACAATTCTTTATATATATAACAACATTACGGGTGTTATGATAAGAAGGAATATTTTTCTAGCAAGTATTTCAACGATGTGGGGATGTAAAACATAAGTTTCTATTCACTTAGAGATAGAATGGACAGGATTCTTATTGCGTCAACGGGTTATTAATGATCTGAAACCCTCGCTGTTAACGCTTTAGACCCTTGTTTTGCTTCGTGTTTTACCCGAATTTTTGTGAGCGTATTAGGCAAATATGATGTTGAATTTTTGAAAAAATATTTATTTAAATTGAAATACTCAATGACCAATAATATATTTCAGCAAAATATTATGAACTACTCCAACTGCAAAATTTTGTTTGTATTATGTACCACAAAAGATGTAGAAAACATTGTTTAATAATGTAAACGACCTTTCATTCAAAATGAATAGTTTTTTCAAAGGAATGTGAAAAATATTTACTAGCAGATATCTTTTTTTCAAAATACTTCAACCCTAACAATATTTAAAATATATATATATACACAAAATGATTTTATGCATTTAAATTCTTTGTGATGAACAATTCCGTAAAACTTATTCAAAAAAATATTTCTTATCGTGACAAGTTGTTTTGCTCTTTTTACAAATTTTTCATTGCAACAGTGGCCTCGGGGATGAATTTCACATAGCTCCGATAGCTATTAGGCTGCTTTCAAACCTATTATGATTTATGCGACGCCTTAACGTATTATACTTTTGGATATACTTGTAGTACAAAAATATATGCACTATATTTGTAACACATTGAGAAACCACGGGTTGCTTTAACTGTTCTTTAAGCGTTGAGTTACTAATCTGTGTAAGTATTAAGTTGATTTACGAAAAACCTCTCATACTTCAACATGTTAAATATTTAATTTCAAATAGGACAAACGTTTTATATTAAGACTTCTATAACTTTTTCAGTAATTGAGGGTAAACTAATATTCCCAACAGAGTAAAAACTCACTTCAAACAGTGGTAACATAAAAATGTCATATGTATGTATGAATATATCATATTACCAAACATTTATTTAGTCATTATGGTACTTTGTATAAAAAATATAAAATTTTACATTAAAAAGCGAAACAGGTGACCGAAATGAATATAGGAAAATTTAAACTATCTCACAAGCAGAATAATATTAGAAACAAGAGTATCTACATATATTTTAATTAAGGATATTCAAACAAAAATGAAGAACAATATAGGTAAAATAAGTAGCAGCATAAGTTTAACGATCGGTGGAGTTGTAGCTAATCAAAATGAAAGTAACTTTTGCAGACTTCTTTAAAATACGCATTCACATCTTGTCTTCAGTGTCTAAGCGAAAATATTGAAAGAATTTTAGTAAAATACTCGATCCTTCCCCTTAAGAGTTATAGCCTCAATGACAGCTTTGCATTTTGGTAAGTTCTATTACAACGTCCATTAACACCACTATAATAGAAAAAAATCCGCAAATATCGAACCCCTACAAAACTGTCCCATCCATCAAAAACGAATAGTGCAATAAAGGACCTCACATAATCGCATTATTCATAATTTGTCGCGTTTTCACGTTGACTATAAATTACAGCGAACCGGCGATCAATCAAGTTGCGACTGTTTTAAATTAAACCCAAATTAGAGAGACCATATTATGCTTGCATGCTTCTTTAAAGTGTTAGTGACCATTTCTATCAGCCTTACAATACCCCCAAACAAAAATTTTACCCTTAAAACCGTGATATGGTGTTAAAGAATCTTGTATTAAAAATATTTTTGTTGAAGTGATTTTTAGATAAAAAATGATACCTTATTTTCACAATAAAAGCTTAATCAATGAATAAGTAACTAAGGAATTAACTTATGCGAGTTGATACAAGAAAATAAGTTGGTCTCCGAATATAATAAGAAAAACGATAAATTTTGTTAAAACATATACAAAAACCATACTTAAAGCGGGCCATTAACGATCCTACGGCTTGAAATGATATTCTAAATTTTATTACTGTACAAATGTTACATTTTACAGCAGATTTTAATGTAAAGAAGTTTTTACATATGCACCTATATATAATTTAGAACTAATTAGTGTTTAAATAGAACATTTTTTACTTAATCAGAGATCCCATCAGACAGATGATAATAAATACTTATTAATAAAATTAAAACAATAGAGAACAATAAGTGCATATCCAAATAATATTTGAATCAAGATGCATTGTAAAAAGATAGTATAAAATTAAAAGTCCAGTTTTCCATTCTAAATCGCAAAAGACATGTATTCAATCTCGTTGGATAGTGGATAGCCGCCTACATGTACTAATTAACCTTCGTTCCGAAACGCATAAATTGACTCAAACTCCACATCCCTCTTCGTTACAACGATGTGCTTAGACAATTTTTTTTAGGAAAAATGTTCCATGTCCTGTTAATTTATCGCCTCTTTAATCTGTTTGTTAGAGAGTCTACTTTAAGTTTATTTACGAACAGAATTTATTTCTTGTAATTGGTTTTAGTATCGTGCTGTTTCAATATAATTTTGCATATTGATTTGATTATATTAACATAATAATGTGTCCATTAAAAACGTTCTCTAAAATTTTTCTAACTATTCTACTAAGAATCAATATTCTCAGCCTAGAGATTTATCTAAATAAAAAAAATGTTTTTTAATTGTAAATTCCACATTACTATTACATACGTCTGAGTAAATTTAGTTCAGTAAACCTATAGGTAACGTTAATAAGAAAATGGCAAATAATTGCTTTAAGAAAAACCCAAAAAAAAAAACAATTACGGCAAATGCACCGTTATAAAAACAAAACCCAGCATCTCTAGCGTATGTGTCTCCAACGGGTGCAGTAACCAAGAGGCGGCCGCTTTCACATCCCCTGCGTCTTCACGACCAATTAGCCTCGCCATCGCGCCGCATAAATTATAACCAACAATTCCACTACCCCTACTCTTCATGGGGATGAAAAAAATCTAGATAATGTAGCTAGGTTTCCGCCATAGGAATAATTTAGTCTGAAACGATTGACAGAAGGATTTGAAAGTAAGGTTATATACCAGAATTTTATAACGATGTTTTTTTGTAAATTGATAGGTTTGAGTTAATGGCCGATAACAAGAAGATTATTTTATGCATTACTGACTAATTTAAACTTAGCATCATATTATAATATTAAGAGATTAAAGAGTATATTTAATAATTTCCTGAATACAAAACCTTTCCGAAATTTTAATATCACAAGTGAACTGGCCCTTTATTTCAATCAAATTGTTTCTCTTCACAATAGTGGAGTGAAAATCATACCGCATATAACCATTCTCTAATTTAAATAGATAATATTCCCTATTCCGTAACATTATAAAATATTGTGATCTTAAATTTATTTTCTGAATCTTGATAGTTAAGCCTTTCCAATGAGACTTCTAGTTTGCAGACGTGTAATGCTAATGAATATTTTTATAAGATTAATATTTCTTAAATTATGATATGAAATTTGTATTTGAAAAGAAACTTGAAAAGTTCAAGTCACATGCTTATCGAGTTAGTCAGTTTAAGTGGAGAATTAAATGTCTGGCTAGAATCTTAATCGTCTCACATCTCACGTATGGTTGTGGTTAAGAGTGCTCAGCATTCGGATTGTGATCGGGTATCCCATGGATAATTTACAACTGGAACACTCCATTTTGAACTCAATTTCATAAACATTAAGTTTTATCGTTATGCATACCAAAGGTGGACAAAGTCTGCTAAGAAGCCGACAAGTTATACAATTTGCTTGGATAACTGAATTTCGCAATTCCTGGTTGTTCCTATTGAAATTGGATGCATTATCTAATTACTGCCTAGTGACTTAGTTAATTATATATGAGCGCTCTACATGTACACTGTGCAATCGGTGATGAATGTAGGTACATATGTAAGTTATGTAGAAAGTATTTACTAAGCTCATTTAGATTTTAATTATATAAGGGGAATATAACTATTAAATATGACGAGAATAACGTTAAATGCAATCACTTTATTCCCGTTTTGGTTGACATATTTTGAATTAATGTTTATTCATAATATGAAAAAGTTATGGAACGGACGTTGTTTTATGTTGTACAACATTATAGAATAATATTAACATTTTTGCGTGGCTGATTAAAAAGAGCACACTTAAAAAAAATTAAATATTACATATTGAGGTGTATTAAAAAAAAAGAATCTTTTTCACAATTATTTTGTTCATAAAAATATGATTCCATTAGCAATACTTGTATCTTGATATAATCCATAAGGATATTTTTTTGCGAAAATTCAAATCAAATAGCAAAAGCCAAGCTTATTACCTGATATTACTTTTACATGATATTGAAACGCTGGGCTTTCATTGCGTACTATATTACATTAATATATTAATCCTCTATATTTAGGGGAGCCTTGCTAATTTCTTAGATGCGTCCCCCGTGTAATTCCTACTTTGTTATCTAATTAAGATTATGTGGATATTTGGATTTAGGTGAGGTGGTAACGGTGTTCATATCGTAAGATTCTTCCTTATGATATCAACTATAATTCAAACTTTGCTTTAGAAATTGTATTTTTTTAATAACATTTAAAATATTTCTTTTTTGTTATTTTAATAAAATTCGATGTATTAAAGTTTATGTTAAGCTCGCAAAGTTCGATGTATAAAACTGGCGGGGATAAATGAAGTGACAATAATCTTACAGCTTGGGATGAGGGATTTAGCCAAATTTAATCAGTGGCAACCGAGTTGACTGGCTAATATAGTTAATAGAAATGGGCTAAAGAATGAAAAATATATCATAAATATACAAGTATAGCCAATCATATAAAGATAAAATTTAATATAAACTTAGCTGTAAAATAATAAAATATACAATAATACAAAATCCTGCACGTCTAAATAATTTTCGTTTGACTTTATGGGTAGAAGCTCATTTCATATATAATATTTCGCAGATCTTGACGACAAAAATCCAAACAATCATCTAGAAATCATTAAAATTGTAACGTTATTTAAGGGTGCTTCATAATAGAACTCATATGAAGGGTGCTTTTGTAGTTTTGGTAATTTACAAAATGTACGCATCGACAATGTAAGGGGTTTGCATGTAACATAAATGGTAACATTTCATTGTGTGCTACAAATTATTGTAATTTACTCGTTTTTTTTTTTCAAAAGACCACCGAAATACTATTATTAGATGATGATAAAATATCGTATTGATACAGTGGCGAGTTTCACATGCCGTGTTCATATTTCATTTCAGAATATCTATACTACACTCCTTATAAAAGAGTGTTAAATCCAAATTTAATGTTTGTATTTCATTTTTTTTTGCGAGTTTCATATGTTATTTCAGTGTTCAACAATTAACATTATTGTATAAAATTTACAAATAATACAATGTTATTAATTGTAGTATTTTCCAGCCTATAATATATATTACAAAATATAAAATAATATTGAGCCAAAATTAATATAAGATTGCAATGGTTTAAATAATATTTTGTTAACGTTGTCATTTTTGAATCAATTTGTTTCAATTATAGTAAATATTATGTAAAAGTATTTTTATTAAAAGTTAAATTCCATGCATCAGATGTATGGTGACAATATTACAATACAGTATCATAAGCTGGTGCAAGTTTGACCGTATTCTACATTAGGGCTGACATGATGGATCGCTTCGTGTGTCATCGGAGTTACAAATAGGGGTCTATTGAACGAGTCGTTATTGTGTTAAAATCAATTTAGCTCATCCCTGCCGCTTCAAAGTGATTGCACGATATCGATATTTTAATAAAAATAAAATTGTTTCATTGTCTTTGGATATACGATTCAAAATCTGAAACGTTTGTTTTGGCAATAAATTTAAAATTTCTAATTTAAACAATTTTTTAAGCCGAAGCATATGCTTATAATATAATAAGTCATTAAGTTGTTTTATTTAGAAATCGATTCATAACTTTTTAGAAAACCTTTACTTAAAATTATTTTAATCATAGCCCCTGAACAAATCAATTATTATTGTTTTATTATGTTATTATTTTCCTCATCTTGAAATTTCATTAAGTGGATGTTTTTATTATATTTTAGCCTTATTTGAATTAACCTTTGCATTTATAAAATAAATATTAATATTACATTAGTATATTTTTAATACATCACAGCAATTATGTAACAAATATTATCGATAAATTAGACATCACTAAGTGATTGCAAATGTATTTTTTTTTAGTTTCTACCCCACCAGGCGAAGGCAAAACGCTATCCCATAACAAAAGTCATCCTTCCCCAAAATCTGCAAATATAAGTCTAATTTTTATATTTCGTAATTTTCAAAGGGTGTCCGGTTGCTATTTAATAGGGATCTGTTTTGTTGTTTTTTTTTTTTTGGCAGCATGTTTCGTTGAAGGGCAATCTTATATGATAATTTGAGTCTGCAATGAACGTGGTTATTTTTCCGCTTTTAACAACTTTTTGATATTTTAATAAGCCGACAATTTCCGAATAAAATAATTGGAGTACCTAGAATTCACATTTCTATAAAATTCAATAAAATATAGTTTGTCAAAAATTTTTAATCTCTGAACTTTTTTAATGAGAATATTTTCTGATATTTTGCTATAAATACAACCAAAAGTTTTTGTGTTTGGTAGGAATACTTGAGTAATATTTCATATAAAAATTTAAAAGTAATCCTACCAAAAAGTAAGCTTTTTTGAAGTATTCAGGAACTTACTTCATCCAGATGAAATTAAGGGGTAGCATTTAGTATAAGAGCAATGTATAAGACTCTTTCTTCCGCTTTCATGTATAATGTGCACAAAAGGATGTCTTTATCACATACGAGGCTATATAGTTTTCCCAATGATTTTCAGAAAGAAATCTGTGATATGTTCATTTTGTTATTTCTAAACTTAAAAAAGTTTTCCGATGTATGATGAAGGTTTGATGATCATAATAGTTTTTCTCGCAGCTTCAGAAATAGAAATGTAAAGCTGATCGGCGAATTCTGTGCTGCCTTAGAGGCAGTAAATAAACAGATTTTGGATTTTATTAAGTTTTTTTTTTCTTTCCGATCGAACGAGATGAAAAGTATTCTATATGGGGTTTCTGGTTTTAAGGCTACGTCCCCACCATTTTCAGCCAAATTCCTACTGCCGTTCTTGACTAATATTGACTTCTTTCTTGAAAAAAATTATGTCTATTAAAACTTTTTAAGTGGTAATAGACTGAGAAGAGGATTTTTAATACTAATTATAATAGTCATCACTCATACACTTTGTGTCTAGAAACTAAACGTAAACGACTGACGACACACTAATAATAAAAAATTAATTATTATGTTATACTAATTTATAGATATAATAAAATGCAATATAACATTTAATTTGCTAAATTATTTTTCAGTGGAGCGAAGAAAACGTAAGATTGTAGAAGGAGAGTAAACATGTTAGCGATATCGCGTTTCCAATGTCTATATTAAACTTAATTGAATAAGTGATAAATTTTTTCAAGAATTTTATAAAATCGACAACCGTAAAAGGTAATTGAGGACTTAATATATTTTTTTTTGGAAACAATTTTATTAATTGCAAAAGGTATATATTATTGATTTTCAACCGAAAATGCACGCTTCAAATCTTTGGCGAAAAAAAATATGTTCTAAATTTATGCCAAACGTTACTAAAACTGTTAATTTTACGTTCAAGGGTAAGGTAATATAAAAAAGTTATGAGATTTATCAAAGCAATAAATAAGAAGTCACTGTACTTCTTTAAAATGTGGATAACATTCGGAATTTTGAACTAAAATATAGTTGCTTCAGTATTTTAATTCAATGGGTAGGATAAAATAAGTTTTCCATCTACTTTAAAAGCTGAAGCAAAATTTTAACTAATAAAATGAGTCTAATAGAGCTCAATTTCTACAAACAAATAATGGCCAACTACAAAAACAGTTTTTAACATAAAAGTTCCGTAAAGGGTAGGAACGTTAAAAATATACTACCGCAAACAGCAATGTAAACAGGTAACAAAGTAAGGAACCGTTCCCAAATATTTGTGTAGCAGAATCATCCGCGGGCTACACTCCTATGTAATATCGTGATGGATGACGTCAGTTATCTCGGCTTTCATACGAATTATTATTAAAACCCGCTACTCGACTTACTTGTTAGCATTGTTTGCTTTGCTTCTGCATGTCATAACTATATCTTTGATGTGTTTTTACTGTATCTACCATAGAAGTATTTTTTCAAGGACAAAATTAAATGACATTTAAGTTTTATGTCTTCCTTTATTTTTATAGGTGCTCATAAGTAGATTGAATATAAAATAAAGCCCATATTTAAAAAATTAAAGATGTCAATCAAACCACTATGTCCTTTTAGAGACGACTCAACACAAATATATTTGTGAAAATTTTTGATCAGTTTTATTTTTCGTTTATGGCTTGCCAAAATTGCACAGCTAACATTTAGAAATAATTTCATATACGACAGCTTTAGTGATAAAGAATTTTATAAATACATCCGCGATTCGAAAGCGAGACGCAGTGGAAATCCTGAATGCAACTGTTTTGGCTTTCGATAGTAAATACTCACTCTGATGAATTCTGTACTATTAGTCTTTAAAAAAAAAATCTAGATCTTATGTCACATATATGTTCTAGATTTTAGGTGAATTAGGCAACATTTTAAATCATAAACATAAAATTTATATTAAGAAATCACTTTAAAAGATGCAGCTTTTTCATTTCCTTCTCATCTTGAATTATATACGATACCTCAAACATTAAACTGAAATATTATATTTAATGTTCATTATATAGATAATATATAGTGTGTCAAATTTTTAATACTAACAAACACTGCATTCTCGGCATGTGACAGGCTTTTGGTGTCTTCATTTGCAAGTTCACGCTTCGCTGCCCAGCGCTACATGGCTGAAATACGTCGCATGACAATGTACTGGCTACATTTCCGCGATTGTTCAGCACAGCTCACTATACGGGTATATTTAATGACAAAATGCTATTTATATTAATCTAGTAACTATAATTGTTACACGCTGCTGGAACTCTGTTACCTATCGATCGAGTCCTGTATACTAAACTAAAATTGAAACTATTTCCTGTCAGTGATATATTCAAAATTCATGAAAGAGATGCATTAAAAATATTGAACGCATGTTATCCTAGAGTAAATAAAAGGTATCTTTTAAAATAATTTTCCGTTAGATGGCCGTGTTTCATCACAATAACTGTGAATACAGGCTGGGATGAATAGCATTCGTGCAACGTGTTCATAAACGCGCTCTAACTTTAAAAAGTAAACATTATTATTTATATACGTTCAGTTTTTTTTTTTTTAACTGACATAACAAGTTCAGTTTGATCAATTTACTTGCTGATGCACGAATTAATTGGAATATATATCGTAAAAATAATTAACGTTTCTTTCTTCCTTCTCCAATATTGTAGTAAAAAATACAATAAATTACAATCACATGAAATATCTTATACTTTAAATAAATATAAAATATAAGACATATTCCGAGAAGACTTAATTACACTGATACGACGAAAGCCGAAATTTTATAAGTTATAATTCTTAAACGGGTAAATATATGAACAAAACTGTTAGTAATTAATAGATAACAATTAATTTTTGTTTCAATAAATACATACAAGATATTTTTGGCAACAACATCGAAATCTAAAATATATTTTACGTCAAGACTCAGAGTTTCATGTTTAAATTTGTTAACAAAGAGGCTTTTAGTCTAGAAATAGCATGTCTGAATTCACCCTAGTTCATAAATTTATCGTTGTGATAAATACATAATATGAAATACATTCATATTACAACGTTTGAAAATTCTGATGGTAAGACTTGTTTCATAGCAACAAAGAAAAACTAATAAAGACTCAACATAACACAAAATTTTATTAAACGTAAGACAATGTCTACATAATGACAACTAAGATTTATGCGAGCATTAATTTAAATTAAAATAAGGTTTTTGTATATTACTAGGCGTTTTTTAATAATTTTTAACTACATAATCCTCTCAGTTTCTTTAAAGGAACCACAATCACGGGCAGACAAGATGAAAGTGTCATTTACCGCCAAAGATTTCTTAATTTTCTAGCGTATCATTCTGGATGCACGCAAAACGCGCTTACTGTGTCTTGAAATCCAAATAACATAATAGTGTATTTCAAATAGATGTATGTAGATGACAAATAACAATACTAATTGACAGAAACCTTCATCTCGTCTACCCATGACCACGGTTGCTGCAAAAAAACCGAAACGTGGGAATTATGTAGTTAAAAATAGTAAAAAACGCCTAGTAATACACGATAATCTTGCTTTCATTTTAGTTTCTACATATAAAACAGAAAGTATAAAACAAGACATGGCTTTAAAAAAAACTAAAAATAAAACATTAATGTATTAATTCAGATTTAAGTTAGACTCCTAGACAAACTCTTTAGTAATAATTATTCAATAAAAATAAATAGAACAATATTTCTGTTCCCTAGAGACAAAGGCGGCATCTTTATTCAATAAAGTTAGCCGGCGCATCTGATTTAGTAATGATTTACAAGAATAAATAAGTGAACACTTAGAATATAAAGACCATTTAAACTATAATGTATTTAGAATTGTGTCCCAATTGGTAAATATATTTATGACAGACTTTTATGTGTCTTACAATTAATTTATAAAAATATAATATAAGACTGCTAATATACTATTATATTTTGAACAATTGTGAATTTTTATTTATTTATTTATGTACCAAAAGTAGAATTAGTTACATTGTTAAATATATATATATATATATATATATAAAAGCATACAAACCAAATTATAATAATAGATATATACGTACATAGATACATATATACATAAATATACACATTTATAAATATCTAAAATATATAACTCTTATTATTAGACTCAAATAACTAAAAAGATTTCTCTACATTCACGAGCTGACCAACGCCATTTTAGAGCAGGCTCTTAAATAAATATTCCCACAGATCGATTGATGCTAGCCAATAGATATTTATTGAAGTACTGGAAAACATTCAATGGGAGCATTATTTTGATTACAATTCATACGATTTATCATATTAATATTTTTCCATAAGTAATTACGAGGTTAATGACAATTTTTTCTGTATTTATACTTATTTCATACAAAAATCACGCTATTTCAATAGACACATATAGTTGTAACAGAAATAATAGTTTAAAATAAGTTTCGCGTGAATTCAATTGCAACAGAAACAACTCGTAAATAAAAGTCCTTACAAAGACATTCTTACGTTTCTGCGGTTCGCAAGTAGATTTACAAAAGACAACACGATCATCCGACCCTTGTCGATCTTATAAATAAAACACCGTATCTTTATCATTCCTATATCGTAACTGGAGCGCGTTTTGCTTTCATAATCAGAGCCCAGTGGTTGTTCAATCATGTAATGGAAAGTCGGCGGACTAGCGGCCGTTCTATAGAGTGGATTTCATCAAAATGCAACATTCAACGCTTACCCGAAAGTGTATTTCAAACATTTTTTACTCCATTATTAAGTAATCTTTTAGCCTATTGACGTCTACTGGACCCGAGCCTTAGGCTGTTTGCATGATGAATTCCACTATTTGAATATTTTAATATTTCAATTGATGTATTATTTACTGAAAATGCTTTTTGATAAAAATAGTCTAGGATGAATTTGTTGAAAAATTTTATATGGAAAAAACTCGTCATTCATCAGTGTGTGGTGAGTAGATCTCTAAATATTTTGACTTGATATGGATAACTGTATTGTCATTAAGGTTAGACAATTTTGTTATTGCAATGTTTATATATAATTCATTAAAATTTTTTTAAAAAATAATACAGACTGATGAAATTAATTTATTTATAGAAATAAAGCTATGAAACGTAAAACAAAAATTTGGATTAGATATGTATTTGATTTATGCAACAAACAAGTGTAGATATGTTTACATTTTGAAAGTAAAATTCAATTTGAAAATTAAATTACATTGATAAAAATATAAATACAAGTAGAAAGAAAAAGTTTTGACAGTCAAATGGTAACTAGTATACGTGAACTGGAGTCTTGCGAGAAAAAGATTTATCTTTATTTCATTTTTAAATAAAAATGAACGAGCAGCCCGTTAGTGGGCCAACTGAATATGATGACAAACGATCTAACAGTTGAACTTTAACTAGCAAAACGAACTTTGCAAAACGCTAAGTTTAATGTGGTTTACAGAAGCTACTAGGGACATTTTGATTCTTTTCAGATTTGTCAAGCATCAAAACGGATGGTTTTTTAGGTATTTTTTATAAAAATTATATGTAATCGAAATAATAGATTTCATTTTTAGTAAATGTAAAATGTTACATGCGTGCATGTTCTACTGTTTTATACTAAATAAGGTCAACTAGCTAAAGCATCTGATATTAAGGCAGAATTGCCAAAAAAACTCACTTAGTCAGTATTATGCTAAAAACGAACAGTCATTGTATTACATAGTATATGTAAAGTCGTGTTAAACACGCAAAGTTTTTGAATGACCGTTTTAATAAGCGGTATTATTTCTAAGTATAGGTCGTATAATTAATTCGACAGTTACAATTTTTGATTTATATAAAATGGTACTAGTCACTTGACTCAGAACCACGATTATTATTATTTACTGTTATGAAGCTGTTAATGGTGGTCAATTCTTTTCTTTTTCTTCGATATCTTCGTCATAACAAATGATTATAATATATTTAAATCTAAATAAATAAAGAAGGTATTAAAATGTAACAAATAACAAAACCTTATATTCACAAACCAAACATTTTTGAACAGGTTATAATTTTTTTGTTTATTTTATGCATGCAAATGAACATATTACGACTAAAATAAAGTAAAAATTATTTAAATATAAATTAACACTATAGTGGAGTTCAAATTCGATCTCTTTTCTGGCTTATATGTAAAACATCAATGTAAAACTTGCTCTAGACTAGAATTTATATTAGGATTTCCAAAGATAATAAAAATACTACCTTATTGAATCATATTCATTGTATCAAAATATTAATTCATTAAATGTTTGCTAAGGTTAACAAGACAATTACATAAATACATTTAAATTATATTAAGACAATTTAAATTTAGAAGAACCTCTTCAAATGAAAATGTAATAGAATATGTTTTACATCAGAAAATGTTGGTTGATATGAATGATGAAAATATTAAATAAGGTTTTGCCACACACGACGAAAAAAATTCAATCTGATAAAAAGAAATCCGATTCCGAGCACCCGAGTCTATGCCACCTTGGCTTCGAATCGAATCCAATCTCAATTTCAGTAAATTATAATAAGAAAAAACTGAAAATAAGCAGAATCTGGCCAGCATTACGTCTACTCCGTTAACAGGACGGAAACGTTACGTAAGCGATTTGGAAATCATGCCACATCTATTTCTGCGATATTTTTTTAGTAACTCAGGAATTTAAAACTTTTTTTGAAGATGATATCAACATTAATTTTTTTGACAAACTCTTGGTTTATACTTTTTGCATTTATAGTTATCAGTCGTAGTCGTAATTTCTTACTTAATAATTATTGTGGACTGTTCCCGAGCTTTATTTATTACATTGTAGTTTACAGTTTACATTGTAGTTTATAGTTTACAACAGCTTATTTTGTTTATTCTAGATATTATTATTCAATTATTTTTCTATTTCGATGTCCATCAATAGCCATGTTCGTAGCTTTTAAATATTCCGTGCGAACATAGATGCACTGTTCAGACTATTTGTTGCGATCCATCAAAATCGCTCGCATGTGTTCGCATGACAAATGCGTCCTTAATCTCCCACTATAATACTATATAGCATATGCAAACTATGATACCAAAGCACTGCGTGAGTTAGTATTTTGGTTTTAGTTCCCTCTAGATTTAATATTACATAAATCATAAAGTACGATAATATTTTTACTCTTAATATTATGTACAAAAAACTTATCCGATGTATTACGACGTTCCGTCTTCACCGAATGATCCGCCGCTCTTACACTTTGGCACCCATTCAAGTATAGTTATCGTCATAACTGTACAAATATTTTTACTACAGATGATATATGTATATATTAAAAATATATACATCCCTTGTTTCGTATTCTAATTATGAACATTTTACTTTAAGTCTCAATACTTATTTAAACATATCTAAAATATTTGCTTTTCTGATGTTTGTACTCGAGTGTACTAGAACTTCCAATGTCAAAGCGATAGATATAAATATATTTCTTGTATCAATAAAGAGCTTAGCATAAATATAGAACTGCAGACCGGATATTTGGATTATGAGACATTAAATGTATTCACCGTATCGACTAAAACGAAAAACAGTAAAAATTACATTTATTTTGGTTATATTTATATATAAGATTTTGAACATACAAAGTTTTCAATTGATCTATATATGTAATAACTTTTGAAAACTGGATTCACATGAGTAATATACTAATAAACGTGTCTCGTCGCTACGAATAAACCTTAAATAAAGCATCATAAAGCATTTGTAATTAGTTTGACAAAACAAAAACAAGTTGTAAATGACACAGCAACTGAACGCGAGTTAAATCAGAGCGTAAATCAAAACGATGGGAGTGATTCATCGACGCTTTTATTAACACTGCATTTCGTGTAGTTGCATGTTATGAAGTAAACTATATAAATACAAGTCCATTTACGTATAATGCTCGTGAATAAAAGTTAAATTTATTACGTTACATCTAAATATAAATTAATCATGCGAACTTTTTATAACGATTTTGATATAAAAAAGTTGAAGTTATTATTTACATTCGTAGTGGGAGCGTGTTTATTATTGTAAAGAAAATTTTAACTAACTCAAGGGAATGAGTGATTATGAGTGAATGATGAGGTAGGTACTTAAAATACACGCAAACTATGAAAATACAATTAACGTTCATCTATTTTGTCTTATGAAGATCGAGTAATTTTCATTTATTATATTTATTTTATTTATTAATTATAATAATATACATATAATAAATTATCCCTACTTATTTTGTAGAAATTACAATAAGTATCTTTTGAAGCTACAATAGTACCAATTCTCAGTCTTTTCTCATGCAAATATAATAACGGAAATAGTAAGGTGTAAAAGTTATAATCAATGCTCTTCTCTATTTATTTTTCTTTATCTATTAATTATTTTAATGTGTCACCGAATGTACGTATCTCTGTTCTTTAATTACTCCAAAAACAAAGCTGTATATCCCCAAGGAATTTTGTAATTGTAGCGATTAAGTTTTCATAGAGAACATGTCGCGTTTTTGTTCCCAAAACTTCTTGTATATAAAAAGGATGAAAACAAATGAGTCATTAATTTTATAAATTAAATATCCATCCTCATTTGTCTTAAATTTTTGTACAACTGGTAAACAATATTCTTATTGAAATTTTGTGAAGAAGTCCGTTTAAATTCAAATAATATACTCCGGAGTATAATAAGAAAAACAATCACTATTTATTAACGTAAGTAGAAGGAAATATTAAAAATATATATTCTATATTGCTTCACATGCTGCTTAAAATACATTCCGTGCCGTATTGTATAAAAAATCCATTTCTTAACTATCATATCAAAATATTGTATATGCCTTTATCATACATATATCATATCATGTAACTCACCTAACACAAATCAACAATCAACAAACACACATCACGTGAGAATCAGCTGTCAGCACAACACTCGCGACTTTCTGTATGGCCGGAGCGACGTCGGGACGTCGACTGCCGCCCGCCCAACGCTCGGCATGAATGGCTCTAAAATAAGGCTTAGGAGGCTCTCATTGTATCTGTTTGTATTGTAAAGTTTGCTAGAGGGAGTCTTTGTCGCCAAAATAATTTTATAATAATTTAACGATTGAAAGGAAAATATGCTTGTAAAGATTATTAATTTGGTTCTCTTGACATTTTACAACGAATTTTGTGTCTTGTAAGATTTGTTTTTTTTTTTTAAAGATTTTAATTCCATCTATAAATTTATTTGTTTTTTTAATAAACATATGACCTAATTCTCTAACTAAAGTAGATGACAAATATTGAATGTATTTATTTTTGTGACAATATAATTTTATTCACATTTCTTTTCACTTTGACTCAATAGCGATTTCGCTAAGTTATTCTTCATATTTTTTTTTCTCATATCTATTAAATTTCCAAAAAGTTGTTATTATTCTTTATACATATTACATATTTTTTAAAAAGTTACTGTTACTTTGGTTATTTAAAATAAAATATAAAACTATTCCATTTTATTTTCTCAACTATTATTGTCAATAAATAACTTGACGTATGGATCACTATAAAACTGTAAAAGTTATATTCTACATCACTAGATATCAATATATGTGTATAGGTCAAGATATAATCATAATTAATGATTTTTGTTAATTTTCATAATAATCGTATAATCTAATCACACACATCAAAATAAGAAGTGTTATCTAAGACATTTTTCGCATCGCGTGCAGTTAGTGCCCTCTATATATCAACGAGATAACGTCAAATACTTTCCTTTGACATTTGCATAAACCAAGAAACTGTTTACTAAGAGTGTTTGTGCAGTTTTCTAATTTTTTACGTAATTTATAATGAAGGAATGGAACGTTGAACTATTTATTATTTAAGTAGTATCTTATTATAGTATGTAAATTTAATATGTCGTGTAGATAAGTTGCATCCAATACTTTTTTACAATTAAATATTTTGTACTCATTGTCGGTGACAGATTTTTTTTTATACTAAGATATGTATTTTTTATATAGTCTATAATACAAAATAACGTGTACAAAAGACTTCCCTCTTAGTTTCTGTAAATGGGTCATAAAACAAAGACCTATAAAGATAGTATTAGTCCTGAGCTATTTTCTAATAAAGAAAGAGTGCCATGGAAAATGGTACTAGCCATAATACACAACAAAAATCGAAACAACAGTGCAATGCAAATACCATTGCAAATTGAATCTGCACCGTTCGTGTTTAGTGCCATCGAAGTATATGGAAAACGGTACTTTTATTGCAGTGAAACAAAAGTGAATATTAAGATTCTTTAGGTTATAATTTTAATAAATTAAAGTAAGTTTAATGTCTTTTTGCGAAAAATAAAAAGTTATAGGAAAATTTCTAAAAGCTAAACCTAACTAGGATTATCCATTCCTACTCTTTGTCCTTCAATCTATATGTGACTTTTTGCCAAATTTAGTGCAACTGGTGCTTTGTTTATGGCAAGACTTTGTTTTTGCTTCATACTTCCCTTTCTTCAACTCCATAGTAAGGGAAATTTGATAGCCGCTATTCCAGTTTCGTTAAATTTCAAAAAAGTGTTAAATAAAAAGTTTTTACAAAATTTTATCGTCCCTTTATGGGGTTCCATAAAAATTTTGACTTCGCCTTGTTCCATATAGTTACAAAACTGGGAAATGCAGCATGTTGCTCTTGGTAGTTTGACATAACACTAAGAATTAGCTTTTTAAAGAAATTGACCTATACGGATCAGATACCTGATTAAAAGTAATAATATAAATATTTTTGGTGGGGGATAAAACAGAACTATGTTTTTTAAGCAATTTAATTTTAATTTTAACTTATATTAAAATAAAACTTTCAAAACATTTTTCTAATCAATTTATTTATAAACATAAACATATACTAAAACTAGAAATTAGAATTTCAAAACGCTGAATCATTTTACAATATAACGAGAAAAATCTCGTTCATTAACGCATTACTTGAATGCAGTAGGTACGTGTTCATTGTCTGACGCGACGAGCATTGTCTGTAGGGCATTGTCTGAGGTGGGAAGTCACGGATTAATAGAGCTATATGGAGACTTATTTATGCTAAGTTTTTTAAATATGTGGTTGTTGCATAATATAATTTTACTTAGAAATAAACTTTGTAATAATCTAATAATAATGACAAGTTAAGATAACTTTTGGCATAATTGTCATCGTCATTAACAATATGAAATTATTTTGATTTTAAGACGTTTTATAATATAATTGAGAAATCATATACAAACAAATACAAACATCAATAAAGTTATATGTAATTTTTTATTGTTTATATAGTTTCAATTCAATATAAAATCTTTGTATGACAAGTAAATTATAGATAGATAGTAAAAGTTCTTTTAAATACATAACATTAAACCTTGAAGTAACAAAAAACCCGACAATTTTTTTTCAGGTAAGTTCCCTATCTTTGTATTAATATAAAGTAGAAAAAAATTAACACAAGTTTACTTTTTTTCTATCCAAGTAAAGCTTAGAATATTCGACAAAGAGGACTGTACATTATTTACAATTAGTTCCCATAGGAAGAGCTGTATTAGCTGGAATGATCTAATGAACCAGTTACAAATACGTAATATTTGATCGAAAGCGATCAATTGTATTGCTCCCCCTGCGGTCACAAGCCAATGTTCATAATTATTGTGATAGACATAAAGTAAATAAGCTTCATTATATGTAACCATATACGAGTTGCAATAATAATTTAATTACATACATATATTATATAATCTATATTTTAAGATGTGTATATAAATTTCTATGGACAATTTATATTATTATGTTTTAGACCACTAAATTATCATGGATATTTCTGTTGTATTCTGTTGTAAAAATTATTCTTATTATATTAGTTACGTATAAATTGTGAAGCCCATGTATGAATTTATTGATATATTTCAGTACAAATTAAAAACAGTTCGTCGAGTTTTAAAAATATTTACGTAATAAAAAAAATATTATTTTTATATTCGTTGTAATTAATATTCGTAAATTGAATTAATTAATTTAATTTAAATACAAGTAAAATGTTAGTCTTATATGATCTGAAATATACATATGTATGCTTACTTTATATATCTTAATTCTTAATAACATGTGATATCTATTTCTCATCAACACTATACAATTACAATGACGAAGAACTAAAGATAGTGTAATCACGGGTATCGATGATAGCTCCCAGATAGCGTATCAAGATGTATCGCTAGTTGGGCAATTTTGGATGTACCATTTGTAAACGTCCTATCTGACTGATATTCTCGTATTAGACTGTGTAGTGGGCGATCAATAAAGACGTATGGGGCTATGGGAACGGCGTTACTTTATATGTTTATATCTAATAGTTAATATGCATAGAAATGTTACTTATAAATCTCTCTGTTATTATACATTGTGTAAATTAGGTTTCAGTAATAGTCAACTAAAATTTATAATACTCTGAAATCGATCTTATAAACAATATAAATAATCACAAAATATTTAATGATTACCACGAGAGTTCTAGGACAGTTAAATGAGAATAAACATAATATATTATTTTTTAATAGCCACATGATAGAAAATCAAGCCAGCTGATAAGAGAGAGAAGTGAAAAATGATTAGATTCTGTAACTATCCTCGCGTCGTGTAAGTGATAAGGCACTATCTCTTTGTCAGATAAGTCGTGTAACCGGATCTTAAGGTTTAAATCAATTTCCTAGTTGTGAATGTTTTTATGATTTCATGACACATCTTATTTGTAAACGTCCAATCGAATAAATCTATTACCAAAATCAAAAATCCGGTTTTACTGACTTAGGTGTACATTTACTTCTCATGACAGAACGGACATCAGGTTTTGTATAAGCTTTAAGGAATAGTAAACAACAGCTTGATAAGAGTCTCCAAAAATTATATATATTTTTTAAATTCAATGGAAACCAGAGAAAGAAAGGAAGATACACATTTGTATATGTAAACGTTTTAAATATTACAGCCATAGCAGCATCCTTATTTCTAACTAACAATCAATTATAATTAACCCGTCTCGTCTAACCGGTCAAACTTCATCAATACTGATCCATTGTCCTTACTTTTTCGTTTTGCACAGGCTTAATAGACTTCAATTAGACGTACTTTATATCTATTCAAGATAGTTTATTCTTTCAGAGTACAATGAAAATTCTCCGTTAAAGTGATAAAAGCTCGCATTATTAGTAAATTGGTAATCATTTAATTCGCTTAAATCAAAAGAGGCTGTTGGACATTAGCTTCACTTTGATTCGGAAAACCAATGACAATGCAGTTAAGAAATTAGTACTAGCTGTAACTATAAGACATAGAACCAGGCAGTGTGGAAAAGAAACCAAACATAATTTGGTGAAATTAAAAGTAGCTCTAATATTAACATTAACTGATACTTGTGACTTTATTCAAATTTATTTATACCTCAAGAAAGTGTCTATTTATGCCAGAAAACACATCACTATACATGTGGTGCTTGTAATAATCAATTTGAATGTATAGTTACAAAAGAAGGTACACATATAATCTCAAAAATCAGCTAGTAAAAAAAATATTACAGTAAAAATAGGCGTGCTCGTTTTTTTAAGCCGATTAAAAACTTGCACATCGACAAATCAACATCTAAATATCACAATGAATTTAAACTGAATGAAACAGATGTGGTTCATGTTTCCACAAGTTAATTTAACAAACACTGATCGACTATTACTAATAGCAAGTCATACTTAATCAAGCGCATTTACAGCACGACCAATGCTATAACTTACTGGTCATGTAAAGAAGGAATTGCTGCGCGGACGCAATAACATCTCAGTCAACTGGTTTTAAATTAAAAAAGGCAAATTGAACATTTATTGATCACGACAGATGACGCTACTATGTGCTTACATCAAAATGATACATTTTAAATAAGACGGTATATTAAAGAACAGCTTATGTATTAATATTTATGGTCTAATTTTGAATGAGTACATTTGAAAATTTGTTATGTTATTTGTAGTGCTTTGACCATTTGAACCTTATCGTTTCTAACGATTCACGGCATTAAAGCGACGAATACATTCATTCGAATGTCATGTTTAATAATTTGACGCGTGTTCAAATTTTGACAGTCACGGAGAGATTTATGAGTTATAATTTTATTGGTATTTGCTCCATTTTTTATTACTAAAGGAGCTAACTCTTTATTAAACAGTGACTTTCAAAGTAGTTAATTGAAGTTGATTATTGATAGAATATTTTTATTGTTATGTCTTCAGTTTATTCTTGTTAATAAAGTAGTAATAATATTTACATGTTTTTAAGAATGAAAATTTCAATAGAACAAGCGTAAAAAGTATTTTCATGTTCATAAATATTAAGAGTATAAGGTGTATTTACTAGCAAATTATTAATTTTATCTTAGAATTTCTATTTACCAGAATGCGTAGAGTCAAGGGTGAAGAGTATAAATTTTATCTTGTTTGGGGAAACAAAGTGAGATCGGTTGATATCCTGCCGCAAATAAAACTTCGAGTCACTGGACTTGTTTGTACAAGACAAGGATTCATCAGGTTAAAAATATAGTTTGAAATATCAATTAACAACTACTAATGAACACCATTTTTGTTAAACGCTTTCATTAGGAATATTTTATACTGTAAAGAAAACGGGTCTATTAAATATAAATTATAAATTAGAACAATCACATTTGCTGTTTAGATTTATTATTCCTCTGAATGGTAACGATTTTTAATTATTATTCAAACATAGGGTTTGATTATGTAATTACATTAGATTTCAAAATATGTCATTGCATTTTATTGAAGTAATTTGTTAAATATTTAAAATGCAGTAGTTTTTTAGAGGTGCATTGAGGTAGTGGCGCCATATGTCGCAACGGAATTAAGTGTAAACTTACAATACTCGTTTACAATGTTGATCCAGAGATGGTGCCATTTTTAATTTTAGTAGATTATACTTGTCTGAAAAATTTATCATCACACAATTATTACCTCCTGATACTAACTTTCTGATATCCATTCGATATATTGTGTTACTAATTTATATATTTTTTTTAAATTAAATAGATTGACTTGGTAACACTTTCCACTTCATCTATTTTTTAACATCTCAAACATATTGGACACATTTCAAATTATAATGAAATTTTAGACACAAACAATCAAAATGAAGCTGAACGTATATTCTATTACAATTCTTATTTCTTATTTTACAATTCAATAAAGAAGAATATTTAAAAGAAACGATAAATTGTAATAAAGTTTTTAATAAAACATTGAATAATACGTCTTTAATATAGTCTTTAACGCCGCCCTACATATCAAAACGTGAATCACAATCAGAGAGCCATTAATCCGTCGAAAATTAAACATCGCACCCCCGTTTAATATTTAAAATACCAGCTAAGAATATATCTGTGGCCAGGTGTGCGGGAACTTTGGCCATGCATATTCATACCAAGTCCCAAATTGTTTGGGGTAAAGTTAGAAGAATCGCGATTTTAAGAAAATCAAAATGCTCGAGAGAATGGCACACCATTATAGTTCGGATTGTCTTCTTACGTTATTACAAAACATGTCGAGTTTAAGTTACCCGGGACAATTGAACATATAGTGATTAGATGCATAACTGGGTAATACAACCTAACCTGATTTTCTTTATAACAAATCACTTCTGAGATAACAACAAAAAAACAATTTTGATAAAGATCCATAACAAACACTTTGATTTTCTCGTTTTAGCTTCAACTGAACTTGAATCTTAATCCTAGGTCAATATAAGGACGTTGTACCAATCAACTTTACACGTGAAATTTTATCATTTTACTCCCAAAGGTCACTTTCAGATGACACGTGAAGACTGTCTCGTTTGTTCAACCTTAGTAAGTTATTTAAGAATTTATATAAAAATGTTAAATTTAATATTGTCTGTGTAATATTAGACTTAAATAAATCATAGATAATAATGATCCAAAACGGACATTAGACTGAAATAAATCTTGGGTAATAATGAATAATGACGAGCTAAAATTAAAAAAAAAAATTGTAAAATCTAAAACTATTTTTTTTCTTTTTAACATTACCAAGAAAAAATATTAAATAATATATTTTCTAGTTTAGTTTCAGATGCCAAACCAAGCTTGCGAGATATAAATTAGTGACAACTTCACTTGCTAACTATATTCCGGAAAACTTTACTTCATTGGAAGCTTTTTGCTGGCCACTAGTTACTTGCTGATTAATTTGTGAATTTCACGTCCTCATTAATTTCAAACTTACGATGACTAATTAGATCTGATACCAGTGAAAATTCATAATGCTTAACACGCAAACACGTTAATGCATTTTTTTAAGAGAGTTAAACAGAATTGAAGGATAAAATCGAGCGTATTTGTAAGTGACACTTAAATTCTACATTTAATACAAATTGACGCATTTACAAAAACTTGTAATTTACCCAAACCACATTTATATTAATATTTTGTTTCGTATCGTATAGTAAGAACAATGCCAAAATTTGCTCCACCGCCCATCCCTCACAAAATCTGGAATGGTGCCACAAGAGCAGGTTATTAACACTGCGAGCTGGCAGGTGGTGTGACAAATGAAGCCGACGTATATGAAGAAACCTCTCATATTTATGTAATCGTTGCTGGCTCAGCAATTCCAAATAACAAGTTTATAAGACCTGAATATACTTAAATGGATTTAAACTGTCATTGTAACAGCAATAAGCATTCTATTAGTTTTAGAAATATTGTTTAAAGCTTAACTCTTCATTAAAATATAAATATTGTTGATTCATTCTAAAAACAATGAATAATAGAACGAGTAATTAACTCGTTTAATTAAATAATTAGCACCCGGGAATATCAATTGTTTTCAAAGTTCAATAATAAGGACAGGAAATTGCCTTTTATAAGTTTTCCATAGACGAACACGGGCCATGGGACAATTGAGTCCTTTTAATGCCTAATTCAATTGCTTTTAAAATATAAGTATATTTTTATCATATATAATGATGATGTTAGCAGTCTTAAATGGGATTTGTTATTATAACCCTTCACATGTATGTTAATTTACTGTAAACAAAAGTATTTAACTTGGTCCAATTTTCAACAATATTGTATGTACTCTTATAATCATACCTTTATTTAATTTACACAAAGGCAAATTGATCGTAAGTTATGTCAATATACAACGAAAAGCTGTAAGGTTTATCCTATTAACTAAACATCACATAATGCAATATGAGCCGGATAACTATTTTGACGACAGTACAGCACTGAGCCGGTTAATGGTCAATAAAGCAGATCCAATGGCTCAACCCGGGAATTGCACACTGATCCCGCACTAATCCCGGATTCGTGAATAAAGTTCGCTCGAATGGGTAATAATTGTATACTTTTAGTTTGTCCGTTGTAGTGTTATTTAGCGAACCATTTTATATTTCCTTTTCATATACCTACGTTACAAAATTTTGTTAAATTTACTTTTATTTGGTTCGGACAAAAAATTTGAAGAAAACTTAAATAACTTTTTATCCTTACAATGTGATAGTTTGTATATATATACAAATGTTTTTCGTTGTCTCCCTACACTGCTAAAATAACGAAACAACATTTTGAATTATGTTTTTTGGCACCAGTTCATTCATGTTTTTCTTTTTTATTTCACTCTAGTGTTTTTTGTAAGTAAAGAAATGAAGATTTAGTTATTAAAATAATTAGAACGTTATATAAGTTTATAATAATATTAAAATATGAAAGGTAATAAAACCGTATAACCTCTTCAAATTATCCAACATTTGGTGGCACGTGAATATAATAGTTTGAAGTTATCAAAGAGGCGTAAAATTTGTCAGATTATCTCAACGAATACTCTCTTTATGAGTTTAAATACGGATATATAAATACAAAAGCAGACACAGAACTAAATCAAAAAATTAAAATCATGTTATGGCTTGTTATCTATTTATGCCTATAATTATATGAAGGCTTGTGTTTATCAAATATAAAATATTTGCATCTTATGTGAACGCACACATGTTGGGAGGAATTTGAATCGTGATTTATGTTTTCATTTTAGTTTCCAGTTAGTTATACAGAAAATACACTTAAGATTTTCAAGTATGGAAAAAATAAATATAACAATGATGTAAAGGTAATTAATTCTCTTTGTCTTTACGATTTACATTTATACCACATCTAGAAATCTACATTTCTGTAAGTAAGGTTATATAGACTTAGATTATTGCTAAGAACTTTGTTCCTTCCTACTCTATTTGCGGCGATGTTTATGGCCCATTAGAGCGAGAAAACTAGTCGTTACAGTAATGAAAACGGAGTGGACGTTGCCTCGTTATCATGGGATAATCTGAGACAGAGGGGATGCTAAGTTTTAGAGGCTTAGCTTATCAAAATTATTAGACATATAAACCTGACAACTTTTTAAACAGTCATAGACAATTAGAAACTATAAATAGGTAGACTTGAACATTATACTTCATGAGTATCATATATGTTTTTGTGCAAATTAAATTTTAAATCATTTTAACTTCTAAAAGGCAGCAACATTTGTTTTGTTATCCTAGCTAGATCTAAATTAAAAGCCAGTATTTAAGTGACTTAGCTATTGGTAATCCCAGCATCTAGGTCTAGCAATGATATACGACTAGACTTATCCTGGATAAAGCGATTGCGATGTGAATATTGCGCAAATTTTTGCAGAGGCATTTCGTTTGGATGATCTTTGAATATCAGAAAATCGGGTTAACTATTAGTGGTAACTGATTATTTTGTTTATTATTTAAAAAAACATTCGGATTAGATAAGTCATTATGTTTAGTAATGTACTGAATATTAAATCAAAACAAATCATATATTTATAAACATTTACAAAAATTAATTCAATGTTTTATATCAACTGAGAAATAATAATTAATAATTAATAGAAATAAAATGTATGTACGTAAAAAAGATATCTCTGGGAAATTACTTGTAAGGGCTTATTGCAAAAATCAAGAATGTGAAACATGATCCAAAATTTGAAAAACAGTATAAACATAACATGTTTTATATTAATGAAAAACAGGAACACAAGACATCAAGGTTGTAAACAAATTATCTCCTAGCAATCGTTTGCATTTGAACGTTATATTAGTTCGACGACACAAATTCGAGGTTACTCAAAACCAAACCTCGTTAGTAGATATTTGTACCCTATATAAATAATCAAAAATAATCTTTTCCATCAAAACAATTCATTTAACTTTACCACAAAGTCGTATCTCTTTGAAAGAAAGCGTGACGTGTTATCGTTTTTATAAATCTTAAGCCATTACTTAAAAGTGATAAAACGGCATACCTACTGCTGGCTTTGTTATTAAACAGACGATACTAAACTATACATCTAACTGTGTCTGATGAAATCATTTACCACATCACAAAATTAATGGTCTTAGTGTTCTGTCTGTATAACTATAAAATATCACGTAACTGTACAATAAATTATTAAAGATATATACAATGCAGAAGATTAAAATAAATTATTATATAAAATGGTGATTCATAAAAACCACAAAAAAGAACTTGTATCTTCAAAAGGAGAAGGAGAAGGTTGCTTAATTTACTTAATAATATATACTAAGGTTACTTAATAATAATATATATATATATATATGAGGGACACTGATGGTCCAATAACTATCCTGTAAAAGAGCACTGCCCGTGGTCTGACCGAGAATCGCGTTTTGTGTGTTGCTGGCACGAGGTATGGAAGGGCCCTCGATTCAACCCGCAGTTGCGGGGTCACACTGTACTCAAGACCTCAAAACAGACATAGGCTGATGCAGGATTGAAGGTAACTGAGCACATCGACATCCCGGGAGAGAGAAAGATGGGAAAAAGGAAATGTTAACCACCTCTACCGCTCATAGGGTAAAACGCAACCAGTACAGACTACTTCACGCTGATTTTTGTTAGAGGATAGTACTTCCTCGGTAGAGCCAGCCCATGTTTGAGCTATAGTTACTTGACCACCTCAAGAAGTTAAAAAGATTAATCACACTTTATTATTATTTTACTTAGAACCGTCTTCAAATTTAAGACATATTTATCTAATAATTTCAGAATAACTAGATGATAAGCACTTTTTATTACTTATTAATTGATTAAATTCGGTTGCTTTATTTTTACATCTTTTTTTATTTTTTAGGTCTTCTTGTTTAAGGCCCCTCGTACCTACTTTTTGAATATGATGTTACATTTATTAAACGTTCAATTTTACATATATACTTGATTAAATCCTAAATTTTTAAATAAAAATACATCTTTCAAATACTTCTAACAGGCAGATTACAAAGTACGTCTGTAATGTTACTTTTTTAAGCTCCAGCCGCCTAAAAATTTTTAGACATTGCTTTAATTAAAATTTTAATGAAATCAACATTTAAAAACTGTGAATTGTCTGTTTTAAAATTACCAGTTAATAGTTAATATTAAAATTACTAGTTTTTGACAGTTCACTTTAAGTTTTCTAGAAATAAATAAATGTCTTATTACTAATAACTACTATTAACATTTAATTACTTTCACAACTGCTACGTCAAATAAAAATAATAAGGTTAGATATTTACACATCATTCAATCAGTTTGATTACAACATCTATGAATTCTTTTTTTTTATATTAAAGGTGGCAAACGAGCAGGCAATCTACTTGATGAAAGTTAGTCACCGTCCCCCATGGACATTGGACGAAATACTACATGCCAATCTTCTGTGAGAAGGTGGTACTCCCTAGTCGAGCCAGCCTATGTTTGAGTTGTAGTAACTTTTCCACAGCTAGGCTATACCTATCAAAATTCACTTGAAGTATAACATCTCGAGACTGTGTATTTGGTTTTACCTATGGCTATGGCATGACATTTTACCGTCACAACAATCTGTCTTCCAAAAACTTCACAGCACTACTAGAGCACTTTCACATAATGCGGATGAAATTATTTCAGCTTCAAATTATAGATTTAGTTTTAATCTTTAATAGTTGTATTAGGTTAAAGACATGTACTTGATTATATTTGTCATGAACGTTTAATAAAACAAATATATTTTCTAGCTGTGACGAATTGATTTATAAAATGATTTATGAGTTAACTTTTCAAATGCTATCAAATAGTTTAGTGCTTGCACAAAAAGGGCAACTAATATGATTTCAACTACTTGCAGAATTAAGGTGATATATAATATTGAGATGATTAGTGATTGGTCTAAAGTTATCATCAAATTTTTCTTCAATTAAAAAATAAAGAAATTAGTGTTAGGTAACACTAAGAAATTTCGGTTTAGTACAGAATCCAATGCTTCACAATTTGGGATCAATTCTGGATGGCATCTTATCATTTAATGATCACATAACATAGAAAATAGGGAAATTGTATTCTTCTTCGTGTTTAATAATTAATATACAACGTAACAAAATACATTATATATAATATACTACTGTATATATTTGAGCTTCGACGACACAATGAGATTGGGTTTGACGTATTGTTGCAATGTTCCTAATTGTTATTTTTTTCTTTATGTCAACGTTTGTAATCTAGTTCGTGTGATATAAATTGTATTAATCATTCGGTTCATTATTATTTTATTTCTTTTCTTTTTAAATGTAAAAATGCATTGAAAGTTTTTTTTATTTTATACTGTGTGTTGGCAGAATTCGTCTGAGCAGGTGGAGCTAGCAAACTGAAAATCAGCTTTAAGCTGTGCTCGCTTATTTTCAATAGTACAGATATATGTACATATGTGATGTTATTTATTACAATATAAAAATATCTATGAATATTATTTTCCGACATTACAATGAAAACTCATCCAGGCGATATTTAATTATTTATTTTAAAATACAGGACCTAGCTTTTTATAAAGGAACCGGGTCGGTAACTAGCCAACTATAATTCAATTCTTATCTCCCTATCTGACCTCGGGATCTTAGTAAATTAATTAGACTTAGTCGGCCGCTGCAGTCGCCTCACTAATTTACTTAAACAAGCTTTTTACACTGATATCTCCGCCTTAATCGCAATGGATTAAGTGAGTTTGGGTTACTCTATTTCATAGATTCTTGAAATGTTTTTGTTTAATTCAATATTGTATTTATAGCAATGTAACTATATATTATCGATTCTATTAAATCTAATAACATCCTCCTGGATGCATCTTTAGTTTCAATACAAAACTTCCAAGAATATTTACGTAAATGAAGTGAAATAAATGAATTATTTTACTTTTTGTTTTAAGCAATAGCTATATTCAATTAACTCCATTCCGAATAAAACACAACTTCACTTATTAACAAATAAGCGTTTTATAGAAACTTCCGTATGACGTACTATAATTAATTTTGTTTTGATATGTTGATTTGAATAATGCCTTTGTACTCTTCATTTTTAGAAACTTAAATAAAGAACAAAAAAAATATTAAGAATAAAAAAAGTATTGTCGCTTACATATGTGTATGAAATATTAATATATCAGAGTAAATTAGTAAGGGATAAAGGTACCGAAAAAAACTTGCTATTTCTATGGGAATGGCAGTTCGAACTGCTAAGCATATACTGTTGGGATGTGGGGAACTCCTGGATAGCGGTCAATACTCGCGTCGTCACGATAGGCTTCTGGAAATCATACGTGAAGCGGTTAGTCTTTCGGGAGCCAGAGCGCAAAGGGAAATAGCCACAAACAAGTGATCAGTAAGTTTTGTGAGAGAAGTAACTAGGTCTATAAAATCAATCGTCAAGATTGACTCTATCCTTAAAGCGGTTTCAGATTGGACTACAATGATGGATACGTATGAAAAACAATACAAAATCCCAGAGGATATTAGTACATCGGCTTCCGGACCAGAAATATTTATTTATTCGCGAATTTTAAAGTGCGTTGTGATAATAGAGCTTGCAGCTCCTTAGGAAACCAACAGACCTAAAGACCATGCCATCGAGGTCATTAAATATTACGAGCTCAATAGATACTAACGAACTCACTAGAAATAGGTTCGTCGTGGATTTGTACGCGGTAGAAGTGGAAGCGAGAGGTATAGCGGCTGAAATTCTCTACAACCTACTAAAAGATTTGGGCTTGTCCAGGACTCACATCAATCATTCTTGAAACGTAATTCACACTTCAAAGGAGGCCCTAGTAGGTACTTTTCAAATTTGGTTAGGTAGAGAGAGGAGCTTGGATGGTGGAAACGAGCGTCTAACGCGCGTAAGTCAAGGAGCCCTTAAACCTAGACCTGGGTTGCAAGTCTCAGGCACTGTTGAAGGTGCTCTCCCTGCAACGCGATGGACCCGGTACCCACGCAGTGGATACCTTGAATGAAAAGAGGTATCGTCTACAGAGTTGGAGAAAATTGTCCACTACCTGTGGTACCGAAAAAGTTTTTCTTTTAAAAAAAATGTATCTGATACTAATATTTTAATTAACTATACTTATTTCACAAGAAAATCATTCAGTAATTAGTTTTGGTGCCTGTTTGCAATTATTTGTTTATCTATTTTATAAAATACAAAATAGTTCACATATTAAGTCCAATACCAATATACATCTTTAATTAAAATTTAAATCAATTAAGTAATTTTATATTATAACTCTTTTTTGTAAAGTGAAAAAGCTAGAAGACCTAATACTTTCATTCAGAAACCTATTAAAACTTTATTTTAATGTCTAAAATTAATCTCATCAAGAAAACAAATGTTTGTCTATCGTATTGGTAAAATGTATACTTATATACTTCTCAATTACACTTAAAGAGATTTAGTCACTTTTAAATGTAAAGATATTTCAACGAATTCATTTATTCTAAATATTATATTACATCCCACTTCATTTTATCTAGAAAACTAAATGATGCTTATATAGAATAATAATAATTCAAATGTAGGTACCAACCGTACAACTTCTTATACATATATCTGTATAATGTACAAATGTTGCAGATACAAGAAGTATAAATACGTCAAGGTGACCCGGCTGTTACCTAAATTATAAAGTCTAACAGTAAGTTTACTGCAGTCGCGGCAGATGGCGCTGGGGTGAATTAAAACAAAAGACAAACACACAAAGTTGGTCGTTGTTTTCAAGTTTATTAAATTTGTTGAATACTTGAGCTCAGTGGGTCGAATTAGTTAAATGGTTCGTGTATCATTTCTTGGGATATAAATTATGAATGTTCGACTGGCTGGGTCAAATTTCCGTTTTGTTATACAAAGTGCTTTGATTCCAATGGGTGTGGTATGTATTTAATATTCCACACTTGAATTGTGAAGAACAAAAACATTAATAATATCAACAATTTTAAGATATGTTGACTAAGCTTCGCTCACAATCTTTAAACAACTAAATTCTATGCTCTTTATCAATTGACTTAAAATAATGTATTACTAATTTAAAGTTTGAAAAGTGTGTTGGATGTGGTTCGTATGGAATAAAAGAAACAGTTTTATTTTATTTTCCTCACTTCAAAACATACAATCAATATCATTAATTCCATTTTCGTTTCAAGGGAAAGTTAATCTTCTATCAATTTTATTAATATTATATGCAAATGTATCGTGAAAGGTAAGATTTTTCATTTTATTTCTCCCGTCGCAAAAAAAGGGCTCATATAATTTTGACGTCGGTATCTGCTTTTGTGTAAATATGTGTTGGTTTATAGGTCTGTGTTAAATGAGCGATCGATTCCTATGCGGTCTTTTCTTTTGTAAGCCCATTTCTTTGCGCTGATTCTAAGAGACGTTTGACCAATACTGGTCCACGAGTGTAAGAGTATCAACTCTTTTTTAAGATGATGTAATTAGTTTTTGTCTTATGATTACTAAATAAAGTGCTTCACTTATGACAGTACAATCATTTAATGACAAGTTTTTTTTTTTTAATTAAATAAAAATATGTTATTATAAAACAACTGTAGCAAATTTAAGGGACAGTTTTAAAAATATTTTTCTTCTATGTTAAATATTATTTTATATCTGTTTCTGGTTCTTACATCCACACACCGTTCCCGATTTATTCTATGAATAAGCTTCTTAAACTGTTACTCTAGTTGCCTCTAAAAATCCATTCACTAGTTTTTTAGAGAGTATAAACCGGTAAGTTCATATATTTGGTTGTTAGACGTGTAATATTGGCAGGAATCAGAATATTGATCTTTTGCTTTCAGTGAACCTTATGTAATCAATATTGTCTACTGATGTTTTATTGTCTATTTTTGCATTTTATGAATTAGTAAATTGTACACAGTAAAATAAGGAATTGAATAATTTTCTAATAACAATAAAGATTTCATTTTCAAAATATTATCCTTTCCACTGCATTTTAATTATCCTTTTAAAAAAAAGCATTAAAATCTTAAAAATTTACAAATGTAGAATAATATAGTTTATACTCATGTATTTGAAATATATAACTTAATTTTAAATTTTTGAACATAAAATGTTTTTAGTTAATACTAAGAAAAGGAAAATAAAACCCCCAAAGATCTTCACATAAAAACAAACTCAGTAGTGCACTGTAAACTAGTATTCAATCCTATTGCAACAATTCTGCTTTCATTTACTAAAGGCACACTCTTCACATTTCAGCTTTAGAGCGAGATGGAAAAGGTTAACGAGCCGGTAACCAGTTTACAAAGACCCTTTAGTGCTAGTAGTTTCGAATGGTAGTTTTTTTAAAACGAGGAAGACTAGAGGTCAGGGTGGAGTGGTGCAAAATGCTTTGAAAGCAACTGCGCCAAAGTTAGCTTAGCTACTAATTACGTTAAAAAACAACACTTTTAGTTCTCAAAGCCTGACCTATGAGTGCAATCTTGACCCACATGCTTGTTAGAATAATGTAGCGCTTACTGGGTGAAGTGTGTAAACCAGCCTTTTTCAATAATCTAGCAAATGGACTTTTAGGGATACGAAATTCAATGATTTTATAAAAAAATTAAGTTAAATTAAATTAAATTGTTAAGTTTTTACCTTTTTTTCTACTAAGGAGATATAAATTATAAACTTTATTTATTCTTAAGGCATAAACTAAAAAAATTCTACTAATATCATAAATGCAAAAATAACCCTGTCTATCTGGATGTTTCGTTTTTACGTCGATACCGCTGATTCAATTTTGAATTTCAATATAGAGAAAGGTGGCACCCTGGAGAGAGACATACGCTATCTTTTATCTTGATACCGAATTCCGATTCTGAAATTAAGTGTTGTCAAAAGTGAGTGGGAGACGAGGCGCATGGGGCGCTACTAGCATGTGGTGAGCGGGGTAAGAGCAGCAAGGAATTGACAACGCTAACTATGCTTACCCGACAGGCAAAAGTATCAGAGCAGGCAAAGTTGTCTGAATTATGCGATCTTAAAGACATTTCTCTGCAAAAAAATTTGCTTTCTTCACGCTTTATACTATATTTTTTGGTTAAGCATTCATTTATATCGTTTAGGCTGTTTTGATTAGTTTAATATAAGAATTTTTTGGCTAGTTTGTTTCACTTTAGAATAGGTACAGATCAAAGGGTACATTGTATTAGTAGTATTATTTATTCATCATAAAACACTTTGGTTTTTGTCACTTTTATTTAGTTCAGTTACATAAACAGATATATTAGTACAGTAAGTTAGTCAGATTATTTTTATTAATTTAGCATTTCGAGAAATTGATTCTTTTTTTTTTGTTCCTATGTGAATGCCTAATGTGTACTTTTTATAAAAAAAATTCAAAGTCTTTCCATTGTTACTATAGGTTTTTCATTGCTTTTTTTTTTAAAACAACGCTTATTTTATAATCGAATAGGAAATTAAATTCATCAATATTCATCCTTTGTATTAACAAGTACTAAACCAATATTCCAATAACCTCACACGACCAAGTTTACCAACTCTATATTCCATACATATCAATTGTCGTGTTATCTGCTGCATTGTCTCGATCCTTTCATCTACGTCTAAGAGGCGTCTGAGAGGCGTTCAAACGGGGAACCGTGACTACACACTTTATACTGATAAATTAATGTATAGTTCTCGTAAAATATATCTATACTGATAATTACTTTTGCCAGTTTTGTTGACAGAAATGTTGAAGTTTGAGTTGTATATATCTATTAAAACTTCAATTCAATTCGTTTATGTTTAGTCAACATTTGGAGCACTGTAACTTCAGTCATATATGCGCTTATTGTCAGCAAATTTTACTTTTAATAATATGCAATACACTTCTAAAGGCATGCTATTATGGCACCCTCACTTTGACTGTAGGTAAAAAAAGCAATTTAAAATAGCCGAAACATGTAATTTTATCAAACGGTGCTTGAGAATGAAGGACTATTTTTAAAAACATAAATTGTATGTCGTTCTTAATAATAGAACCATCCCCTGGCGTAAAGGTAATTTGTTACTGCTGCTGTTATTGCGATAAAATGTTAATGCAATCAAAATGATATAATAAAATTTCCACATCACAGATCCTGTTGGATGCTTATAAAAAAATCTGAAACTTTTACCTCTAAAATTATAATTTATGTTATAATTATTTCACAAATACACGTTTGCTGATAATCACAACATTTATTACAAAATATACATATATATTAATATAAGAAATAGGAATTCCAGTGGCTAGAAGAAAATGTTGTATTGGATAAATTCGAAGTCATCTTAGATATGATATTTATATAAATGTTTAATAAAAAACTGGATTGTGCGATATTTTAAGTCATGTCAATTAAATTTAGTAAAATTTTTTTTGTTACTGCTTAGATAATAAAATATTTGTACAACAAGTGACAATCCCTTCCTTCTTTGGCGTGCTGGGCGTTAACATTCGAAATTTAAAATTTAATTAAGGCTGCCGCGCCTTTCTGCATTAATCTTGTAAAGTCTGGGACACATACTGTACAAAGCAATTTTTAATTGCGTTCCTGGGTTAAAGCTGCCGAGTCTTTGACGTCTATAATTGATAAAAAAGTTTGCAGTTAATGAGGAGTGTGCTCAACCTTTCTGGAGTATAAACGTAACTAAGCTATTGAAACGATTTTCATTTTATCTAATTGAATATATAATACTGTTTGTGTTTCTTAACTATTATTTCTAGCCGTTCTCTTTTTAGGAATACCCAAAGATACAAAGTCCATAATATTTTTAGTCAATAATAAGTAATATATAGGATTTATTTTATATCACACTATCATTTTATAATTATTTAAAATAAGTTTAAACCGCATCACTTTTTTTTTGGTATGAACATATATATTTATATCGTATATTCATACATAACCGCTAAGGGATGAAGTTAAATACTATATAGGTACGTATATGCCTTAATGAACATAATTTCAGCGAATAACACCTTTAATATACTGTACGTGTTATATATTTATAACATTATCTTAACAATTAGAAATTTAAGATATATTCCCACGAATAAAGCATCACGTCGGGTATTGCAAGCCTGTTTCAAAAGCGATATAAATAAATTGCAATGGCATAAATTGTGGACTGCGTTCCACCCGCGCTCTAAAGTTTTGGAATTCCGCTGCCTGCACATACATATTAAAATTGAAATTTATTAATATGAACCAAGTTGACCGCAGTGTTTTAATATAATTTGTATAAATAAAATATATTGAAGGTAATAAATTGTTCTTTTTGAAGGTTATAGAACATTCAATTGTGGTCCCTCAATTTACAAGGTACTGACTGATTATAAAGCTAGTTAACCCAGAACTGAATGATAGCATTTTTAAAAAGCACTTAATGGAACTTCGTCGATAAGTAATGAAGTAATAACTACAGAATCAAATGATAATCACAAATTTTTAGTGAGATATGTATTTTTTTTTTGAAGCATCTGATAAGTAAATAAACAAAGTTTTGATCGGATCGATTCCTTAATTTGTCCGTATTTAGCAAAGTTTTCAAGATAAAAAATTGCAATTTTTTTTGGTAAAATCGCATTTTTTAACAAAAATTGTATTGTTCATTAAAATATTTTTTTGTGAGTTAAAGAGTGATTATTTATAGAGAATACATAATTTTTTATAGTAATTAATATTGCTGAACCAATTTACAACCAGAGCAGGATCTCTAAGGCTCTAACTTCTAAAGCCTTTCAAACTTTCCCCTGGAATGTATTTTCCTCTACGCCTTATTAATACTGAGCTGGTGATTAGTAACTTTTGATTTTGACTTCCCAAGTCGCTCCGATGAGGAGCAATTATTCGACACATTGATTTATTGTTCCGCTCCCAACTTTTAGACGAATTGTCCTCAGAAACTTTCCTATCGACCCTTGGAGACGCTGATTTTGCTCGTATAAAATATTGAGAGACGCTTTAATAACTTCTTCGCTGATACCAAGTTTCTTGTATCTTCGTGTGATACGGCACGTTCCTCGTCTAATGGGGAAGATTTTTGTTTTGATTGTTTTACATTGTCGTTTTATTTATAAGCAATTTATCATAACTTCTTGTGAGATAAATGAACACGAAACAACTTTTCCCTCTTTCGTTAAGGCATTAAATGAAACAATTTTGTACAATTGATTTAGATACATAAAAAAATAAGATACAAAAATTTATAACAGTGTATTAAAGTAGTTAAAAGAACAAAATAAACATTGTATAGAAGCGTATAGAATAGTTATGAATGATAACAAATAATAATTCACATTATGCAGAGGTGTAGGCATGACGGGCGAGGCGTGGCGTGCTTTGTTTTGTATCTGTACAGTTTACAATGAATCGTATTTAAAGCGAAGTTTTTCTAGGTAACAAATTATAATCAAATATAAAAAGGTTTAAACGTTAAAAGTGGGATAAGAATGAAAATCTCTTATTTCTCTAGTGATTAAAATGATTAACACTTGTAAATCTAAATAAGATTATAAAGCCTTATTTCTTTGTTCAAGTATAAAGGCAAAGGTCTCTGCGTCAGAACCATATTTTATACATGGGTATAAATATTACTGGTCTGTTATTTGCAAATGATCTCCAGTTAACAGTGATGCGTATTACTCTTTTGTAACGGTATGTTGTAAAAATAAAAATGGATTATATAACAAAAATGGATTTGTCAATACTATCTTTATAAATATGTCATAACCTCAATTTGCATTTAAATTGCTTTTAATTAACAAAGACAAAAATATGTCAAATTCTAAAAAAACTTTATTTAATTCTTTCTACCTTGGTAGCAACACGTGTAATATTTAAATTTCTTTACTAACATGTGCTGTAGCGTTAAAAATTTATCATTTATATATTTTTAATATATTTTATTTAATGCACATTAAGAGAAAATTACTATAGAGCAGAACAAAACACTGTCTGTATTTAATTTTGTTTTTTTGTTTTAGGAGAGTACAAAAAAAGCTCTCTTAGTCATTACGGCGATAAAAATATTATATTATGTCTTTGATGTCATTGAATAAAAATATGTAAAAATTATTCAATTTTATTAAAATTTACTATCATTTATTACAAAATTTTTGGTTTGCAGAATTAAATTAGCAAATGAATTCATGTTATAGTATTTTTAATTCGGTTTTGTTTAAATAACAAATAAAATTGATTATATTTTAGAAGAATAATAACAACTGTTTTTATTTTTATGGTAACTATAAATAGACCTGGCCTTAAGCTAATACATATCCATCCATAGTCGCAGAGAACAATATTATGCGACATTATCTATGCAAGATATCACGGGTCAGCGCTGGCTAGGGACTGAGCCAAAACTAAATAAAAAACTAGCAACAATACATGAGCATGAAGATGTTTTTAGAATTTCTATTGTATTTTTCATAAATATTCAAAGATTTAAAACACTTAACACACTTTAATAACACATCAAGCACAAATTGATTATCTCAAATATCCCGTTCCAATAGTCCTACAACTTTTTTCAAATTTTTAATACGATCCAAATTTTGATCTTAATAAGATAAAAATAAGAGCAACAAAGGCAAAATTAATATCTATGCTCCGGTGGCACAGAAGCAACTAAAATATGATTTGAGACCAAAGCGAATACACAATGAGAGACAAAATTGGACTTTCCTCTCGTAAGAATAGAATAAAAGCAGGCAAACGCAGCCTCGTTTTAATATTTCCCTTGTATAGGGTAAAACAATTTTATCGTTGAGTGCTAAAAATGTAATATTACATAGTAATTTTAGGACTGTCTGGACTTTTGTTATTACTGTTAAACGTATTAGTTAACCTATAAAATGAATACATATTTAAAAGCTGTTTGTAAAGTGTCAAAATTAGAATTCTACAATTTCCTTGAGAACAATATACATAACATAGAATAAGAAAACACTAATTTTGTGTTTAAATACTTACAATATTAGATTAAATTTAAGTATACTCGTAAAGCAGTGTCAGAAGTCAAAAGTGCCGTTTTTTCATAGATTGTGAGTGGGTATTCTAATTACCTGGATCCTTCCTGCCCCGCCAGTTGAAGGGTTAAGCCTGGCAATTTTTCATAGGGCTTTATTCTCTCACAGCTCTTATTGATGCTATTTGTACGCGATTTAAAGTATTTATTTACATTATCAATGTTAAACTGGAACATTTATAAGGATTAGATTTATGCAGAAAAACAGATTATAGGAGATGAGATATAAGACTAACGAGTATTCTTGTAAATGATACTAATATTTTTAGGATAACTATGCGTTTTTTATTATTTTAAATACTCCCGACATTTCGGTTACTTTGCAGCAACCGTGGTCAAGGGTCACGATCACAACTCCTCTGCCCGTGACTGCAAAGTAACCGAAACGTTGGGAGTATGTAGTTTTAAAAAATTAATAAAATACGCGTAGTAATCCGAAAAATATTAGTATCATTTAAATTATACTAGAATAGTAAAAAGTGATTACAACTTACAATTAAATCTTTACGTCATTTACGATAATTATTAATAATGGGGATGTTTAGTTCTACAGCTATATTAAAAATAAGAACAAGAAAACGTTCATCCTGAACGAAGCAACATAATAAGGAAACAAAACAAAAACTGAAACATCTAAAGCTATAATATGTGACACAGAAGTAATACGAATATTATCAACAAGTGTGTTGTGACCCAAAAGTTATACGATTCGACTAACATTACATTTGAAAGCTCTCAATGAATTTTTAATGGTACTCTCCTGTAATAACATCAAGCTATTAAATTACACACGCATAATACACAAAACGCGATTATGTACTTTTGTGTATCTTAATTTCCAAAATATACTTCAATAACTTTGGCTAAAAGCAATTACAATTTATTTATCCTATATTAATAATTAACAATGTCTTTTTATAAAAAATACGATAACATCCAAGGATCCAGTTATGTCTAGGTATAAAGTTAAAAAGTATAGGTTGGCACCTTAAGCATTCACGATTGATGCCTTTTCAGTAATACGAATATAAAACAAAAAGTCTCAAGCCTACACCGTATAAGTCCCACAGAACTTCGCTACATTATAATAATAGAAAAGTTAGAGAGAAAGGCCCAAAAAGGAGCGACCTTTTTGCGGACCGCTGAAACAATAGACTAAGATGGAATTTTGTTAAAAAAATTTCGTCTCGCAATATTCATTGCCTCAAGTTCTTTATAACCAAATAAACTCTTTGTATAAATCTCCATAATGTTGAGAATGAAGTACTGACTTAGTTGATTGGATAAAAATTAGAGAAATTCTTTTCTTTGTGTCGTCTCATCGTTTTTTGTTATAATTTTATTCGCTTTCATGGATATTACTTTGGTTTTTTGAAATACTTAGAAACAATGAATATTTAATATGGCGGTCTCAAATGAATGTTAATATTAAATTTACTATTTCAATATCCCTCTATGACAAATACATTCCATAATAAATTAAACATATATATTTGTTATTTGTGTTTCACTCTAAATTATGTCGTCTGTGATTTGTTATGACAGAATAGTAATAAATGATAATGTTGCTTACTTTTAGAAAGATATTTTTACTCTCATATTCCACGAGCCCGTCTGTCTGAGACAGAATTTTTAATTATTTACTACAACCCAGATAAAAATAAGTTAGTTTATACATTTTATTCGGTTTATATTTATAAGACTTTATGAATATATATTCGGTGTTGACGTAAGCTCGAATTTCCGGACTTAGATTTATTTGATTCTAATACTAGATAAAAGCATTTAAAAAGAGCATTTAATTCTTTTAATTTCTACTCATTAACATAATTTTAGACTAATTTTTGAACTAAATTTTAATCGAGACGAAAAAGTATCCGGAGTTAACTTAAGCATGAGTTCAACGGGTGATTTATGAATTGAATTGTATAGTAAGATTAAAGAGTACAATAATTTGAGTATACTTTATTACCTAGAAACATATTTAACGAGTATGGTTGCAGTAACAACTTATACATTCAGTTTTTTAAGAACATAATTATTGGTATCGACTTAGACCGTACTGTAACAAGCATCCGATTTTATCTAGTAACTGTTAGGCATTAATGGGAATTTTTCTATTCCATTCTTAGGAGTTCTCAAATGTATTAGTATAAATAAATATTTAATACCATGGCCATATCCTATTATTCGGTACGAACAAAAAATTGTTCTATCTCTCAGGATTTCAATATTATAATATCAATGTTGTTATAATTACGTCAGAATTGTCTGATTAAATATTAAAAATGTATACATAACTCTTTGTATTGCTTTAACACAAAATGTTTTTCAAAAAAGCTTGAACTTATTGTGCCAAAATAATATATATATAATTTCAATTACAATGCTGAATTACAAAAACACACAAAGGAATATAATCAAAAAATATCTATATTATACTACTAATAACACGTATTCACGCGTTTTTGTGTCCCAAGGGAACAAAACCTTTTTGACTTCTTTTCCCATTGTTACATATACAAAAGAAACAATCTTCAAGGAATAATATTTGAGTGTCATCATACGTCGTGCCTAATATTTATATTTTTGTGTCACGGATTAAGTTTTATAATAAATATAAAACACTTTTCATATGAAATATCTTAATATATACATGACCTTTAAGATATGTTTTGTCATAGGAGTTTGTTTAAAAAAACGTTATTTTATATCTAAATGGTTCTTTGTTTATTTATTAATATTTAATAATATTTTGCAAAATAAAAGTTCCCTAACAACATTTCGACATCAAATACTCCGAAGTTCGCAAGTTCGCTCCAGTTCAAACTAGTGAGGCGAAATGCCCGGGAGCTAGACTATTGAATATGCTCTTGAACAATTACATTGTTTTAAAAAAAAAATAATGCCTCACATAGTATTGTAGATAATTTGGTTCAGTATTGTTCGAAAATTAAGTACTATTAGAAATGTAAAAGAACTGTTTTCGATAAGTAATTACTGATAAACGAAATTGAAAAAAAAAGAAAAACTGTGTTAATGTCTAATGTTCGACAAAAAGCACATGCCCAATCGTATATGAAATCAATTCTCGGTAATTAGTATCAAACAAATTCAAAGGCAATTTCCTAATCAACCTCAAAACCTCGTCAGCAATATCTTAGCAATAAATTTGATATAATCACCATGACATCCATTGCTGGCATTGCATGTTCACGTTGTACACACCTGTCAACTACGCCGGCAATATGCGACGTGGCAGCTATAAATCTCTTGATACAACGAAGATCGATTGTGACATGATATCGGTCAGCAGTTTGTGCGTTAAGTTTTGGTTAAGCATTGCATAATTATATGAAATGAAAAAAATAAATGTACATGGTAAGAGAAAGTTTTTTTTCCAGGATGATTTCTTTCTTTAATAATTCGAGAAAATACCAAAATAACTACTATTCGCATCCAATATTAATAAATATTTTAAATACCACCATACCTTATTTACATTTTTAGTGTTAGCAAAAATATTTTCTAGTAATAAAATTCTACCAATAAAATTAGCCCTAAAATTCGAATTTTACCGATCATAAACTTGGCCAGCAAAATATTCTGTTTGCCGTTCTATAAAATATTTGATATTTCTAGCACGGTGACAATTTACACCCGAATCTGGAATCGTATGGCGAGGTCTATCATAAATAAGAATTTGCATTCCATATCGAAAATATATTTCACTTTCAACAACGTTGTTACCCTGATTTTCATAACCCAGAAATGTACATCTCGGTAAATTTGATGTTTGGGCTCAAAATTTTATATTAAAATTTCAATTTGGTACTTAAATTTAAATATTCTAAAAAAACCTAATACGGAATAATAATAATGTATTAAACAAACTCAAAGTTTTAATCACTCTGATATTATACTTTTAACACTTGAATAAGCAAAACAAATATGAATGAATAAAGCAAAATGCTAGTTTCGTATTAAAAGTTCGGAAAATTGTAACCTTAAATGACAAATACAGACCTTATCTTAATTATAAGGAACAGATGACAATCCTTATTAGATGTTTCAGTAACAGCTACGGAAAATAATATGTGAATTGGATTGACTCATTATTGTTATCAATGAGTAATTTTATATACCTTCCAACAAGATAAACAATAAATAATTAATTAAAATAAAACGCCATACATTTTTGTAGAATTGTAATGATACGTATCTTAATATGCCGTTGAATAAATCCAGATAATACCTAGGTACCTCTTTCTTTCTTCTCTGTCATATCCGTTAAATTTAACAAGTTAATTCTTGAGTATACGTTCAAGAGATAACATTTTTAATGATACATTTTTTTAAGGGATCAAAAAGGTTTCATACTTGCTATAAGATATTTTTTTAGTCTGCCGTTAATCATTCAGTACCAAATATCAGTATCAAAACTAATGATTATTATATCACCACTTTCATTTCGAGAAAATGCTTTCATTATACTACATAATAGAATATATTTTTTAAATAAGCATATCTATAATGAAATCAAAAGGGTCGAATAGCTATATCAGATAATCATAACTTTGTTTTATGAGAATATATTATTTATTAAAAGCCCTTAAGTTGATAAGTATTTGCATAATCATGCTGATAATTTAAGTCAGAATATGAAATTCTCCTAATTGTGAAGATACTGTGAAACTGTAGGTGTAACTTTCAATAGCTTTGGCTTTGATATTTTATACAGCTTGAGGTCTTCTCCACATATTTTGAAAAGCAGCATTTTAGTATATCGACTTATAGAGAGAAACCAAAGTTTTTTATTGAAGTTACGGACGTACATTATGGTTATTATTTAAATTCATTAATTATCTGTATAAAATTGTGTCAACAAAAGTTTTCTGAACAAAACAATTTCTTCTGAGAATTTAAACTAAGAAAACATTTCCAATTGTAATTATTATTCAAAAGATTCCATTGTATTTCATATTTTATTGGTCGTGTTTTAAATTTATTCTTACATTAAACAATATACACTATCTAAATAAAAATAAGATTTCGGGATACCAAGCGTATTTTATAACTACATAATACCGATGTCCCATTTCGTTTACAGCAACCGTGGTCACGAGAATACAAGATGCTTTTAAACCTCACTTTTATTTAAATGAGTACATACAAAAATTATAAACTGGATTTGTTATATTATTTTTTTGATTGAGGAAAAATATATAAATAAATAGAAACATACTAACGATGCAGTATAATTTAATCAAAGGTGATATATTGAGATCTACGACTTTCTCGAGTATTCGTTGAAGTAAAAATAATAGTTTTGGATTTACTACGCGGTTATAATTATTTTTAGCAACAGAAAAGTATTAGTTTAATTTCAAAGGCGATATATATTTTTATTGAACAATTAAATCAGGATGTTGAATATAAAATTAAAGATACCAATTAATTAATTAATTTTGGTTATGTAACATGCATACCGATTAGTACACAACGCGACATACACTAAAGGCAAAGAGCTGTTCTATGTAATCATGAGATTAAGACTATGGGTTAGAACACCACCGGCACGCGTTTGAAATGTACACCGAATTGCAAACTACATTGCTTATTAAAATATAGATACATATAAATTTATATATCGATACAAAAAATATTGCAATCGAGTATTAAGTGTAGAAATTCTTTATCCTCTAGTCAGAAAAAAGTAATTTCTTAATTTTTTATGAAAAAAAGCAATGTTTATGATGTGTAATAAATTGCAATTCGAATAATACCTATTTTAAAGTTCTATTTGCTTTTACATAATTAGCACCTATAAAATTAGATACTCTTTAAATGAATGACCGAAATAGTAAACACTTAACAAAATGGCAATATAACAAAAGCGGTCTGGCTAAGGATCACAAATGAAACACCTAAAGGTAAATTTTAAGGCCAGTGACCTAAGAATAATCAAATCGTTTTGACGGTAAGCTTTAACTGTCTTATGCATTCATTGAAGGGTATGTTAAGTTTGGACTTATCAACATCATGTTATAAACAATAAGTTAACAAACAAAGCCGACAAAACGAGGTTCAAATATTTACCAAAATTGATAAACAATATTTTTATGATATTACATCACGGTATTAAAGGTAATTTTAACTGCTGATATGTAAAAACATTTAATATTTTTTTCAAGAAAACTTTTCTTTTTGTGTTTAGTAATTTTTACTTTAAAACAATAATAACCTTACTAAGTACATACTTAGTTTATTGTCACTAGTATAATAAGCCATAATAATATTATGGTTGTCATGATCAGCTGATTTAAATGGAACTAATAATTTTCGGATAAACTACGCGTGATTTATTTTTGTACGGGCAGACGAGATTTGAGTGTCTGTCCCGCGATCACGGTTGCTGAAAAGTAACCGAAACGTCGGGAGTGTGTAATTTTTTACAAAAATAAATCACGCGTAGTTTATCCCAAAAATATTAGTTTCATTTAAATGAATAAAACTCGCGAAAATCTTAGATCTCATGATCAGCTGAGTCAGAATTTAGTCGAATCCTTATTCTTGGGCGAGGTTAAAGTTACTTCCACTAGAATGATTTTATGAATTTACACCAACATATATTGACTATAAATTCGTGTTTATGCAATTTTTATTTTGACATGATATGCTTGGAGTTACGTATAATTTGTATGGGAATTTAATAAATTGATATTGTATTCAATACAAACTATTAACACGAATTCTTCATTTATTCGTTCACATTGTTGTCATGAGTGATACAATTGCGCCAAAATATTTTGTACATTGAAAGACTGTTTTTTTATTTATCAAATAATTATAACTTTAAATGATAATTACAACAGGAAACTCTTAACAAAGTCCATTTTTACAAACAATTCATCCTAATGAATTCTTCTTGATGACTATTAAAGCTTAAATATTTCAAAATAAAGTTCCCAACTCCGAAGTCTGATGTTAAAATATTAATGGAGAGCTTTTATTATTTCGGGCTCCAATTACTTTGATTTCTGCTACATTAGCACATCGGAACCCCATTGCAGTCTAATTCTTTTAATAAATCATCACAGCAATCACAAAATTGTTTATTCTGTGAAACTTGGGTACCGTTTTAAGCGGTGTAAATGAAAAGAAGTGAGCGAAAACTAATACGTTTACGTTTTTCTACAACAAATGAAACATTTTATTGTTCTATGATATTTTCGATATAATAGAGGCTCTTAAAATATTAAACCGAAGAGAAGTGTCCTAAAATGTAAATGATGGCTATGGGTCAATAATGTACATCCATTATTGACTGTTTATTACATTATAATAAAGTTTCGATTGTGTAGTAAAATTGTACAATTTCATTAAAAAAATTTTTTTTTGCTATAATATATTTCATCGGCCACTTTCCCATTACTTGCGACCAATCAAGTAACTTGACATTTCTATCCCCTTTGCATTACGCGGCATTTTCCTTAGATATCATTGTTAGCGAGAAATTTTTAATTAAGTTTATATTTTTACAGCTCACATTATAATAATTTATTTTGATATTTTGAAAATAAATGATCAAAAGTAAGCTATGATTATAATGTTTTAGCAAAACCACTCACTGTCACCCAAAGTAATAAAATAGGGACATAAAGCTGAGTCCCAAAACATCGTTATCAATATTCAGTTTCTGAAACACAACTAAAACAATTTAGTGCCTCCGCACCTGTGACGTTGCTTTACGACTTGTTGTCTGCCGACGTAGTTTGAAAGTAGGTGACAAATTGACATTTCCAAATGTAATTGTATATCGAGCCGATAAATGGTGGAAGTATATCGTATCTTGAGGAAGATACACTGAAATCATATTTTGTTAAAAATTCCTGTTGCTTGTACCAACCTTGTACCTCGTTGATTGTCTTTGAGATTATACATAGATTTTTTATTACATGGAATTGAAGTAAATGTTATAAAATAATCCAATAAATAACTGACTCCTACAAATTCGAAGAAATTAACGCCCTACCAGATACAAAACATTAATTACAAAATAATTAAAGAAACGATTAAAGTTTAGCCCGAGAGCGGCCGAAAATTGTTAGCGTACGTAACAGGGCTGTCTCTGGCAATAAACTTTGCTCAGGAATTTCATTAGTTTCGTTCAATAAATTAAGAGGTTATGCTCGCGTGTGTCAGCCCTGCAATTACCTCGTCTGGAAGGTGTAATGAAGAACCTAAGTAGACAAGTTGAGATATAAGCGTGGTAAAGTGTCGTTTCCAACTCAAAGATAAGTATATACATGTTAAGGGCCTATTATTTTTAAGTTCGTAATATTTGACTACTTACATTTTACTTTTTCAATTATGTAATTGTAATGATCTACAGAAATGATAGTATTTTTTGTAGCCTACGACATTATAATTATTTTAATATTCTTTGCCTTAATATAGCTATAATTTAATCATCTAAATACAAAATCTACGTTTAAGTTAAACATTTGTCTACGAACTTCTATTATCACAGCGGACTTCTATAACAAATAAAACAGAACTCAAATTTCAATTCCATTTTAAAGTCTTTTAACTAAATTCAACAAGACAAAGACGAAAAAAACATTCTATTCATCCAGATTTAAATTAAATTCAGGATGTACATCGGAACTACCATAAACACTGAACAAAGCTTCATCGAAACGGGCTAGTATTTGATATGCAGTTAATTTTATGACCCATAAAGTGAAATAGTAGTAATACGAGTACAGCTGTCATAATAGAAGTGTTGGTGATGTTTCTATTTTGGAAGAGCGTTAAAATTCTTAGACGTCCATATGTTAAACTTTTATGATGTTCATTTTTGATGCAATATTTTTTGTTTTTTTATGAACTATTTATCACTAAAGTTACTTTCATATTTCCGCTTTTGCGTTACTATTTATTTTTTATTCGAAACTAAACATCTAGTCAATACAGATAAAGATATAAGTTTACCAGAATCTTTAAGTGTTTTTGGGAAGCATAACCAACTTTTGCTACGAATAATAGCCAACTATTTGCGACTGTTTATGTATGCGTGCATGGATCCATGCATGAGGATATACGACTGTAATCAAAAAAGAAGTGATTATACAGGCGAATATATATTATTCATAAATCTATTGAGCTCTTTCAATTTACTCTGACTGCATAGTTTCTATTCCTTTCTACGTTTAATCAAGCTGACATTAAAAGTAATAAAAGCATTGTTGTTAAAATATTTACTTTAAAAACTAGTAATAATTTAGACAACATTACAATTTACTTAATCTATGAAAGTTTTCTAGAGTTTTTTTTTCATTTTAAGTAACGAATTTAAAACAATATTTTGTAAAATTACCAAACGGTAATTCATAAATAAACTATTAAAGAAATCTAAAAACGCACTCTCTCATAATTTGTTATAAAAAGACACTTATTTTAAAAATAAATTTTACTTTTTAACAATTTTCTTGCGTTATCTAACGTCAAAACTGTTATATTTTTCACTATCTTGAGTTATTTTATAATTCTTGTCACTTGTCGTGATTTAGTACTGGGGTCGGCATGAGAGGGCGCCGCGTTAAAAATTACACAGACGTCATTATGATAAATTACCACAAGATATCTGGTTTCTTGTAATTTCATTCTTCGTGCCTATTGACCGCATTTCGTTCTGTATATTTTATGATTAAATGCATTTTGTTTAATTTAATTGCCACTTTTACTTTGCTTTTACACTTTAGAAATACAGTATGTTTTCAATGATATAATAAATGAGTCTATCTGTTAGTAAAATAATATATGTATAACAATCCAATTATAGGAATCTTTGTACTGATATGGAATAGACCTTTAATTTGTAAGTTTGTACTCAATACGTCGCAACGGGTGTATTTTAGACGGCAAAATATTGTTTCTGTATTTATGGCCGCCGCGGTCAACCGACGGGACATCAGAGCGTAGAGTTACAGTTAAAGCGATTTGGAGTTATTTATATTTTTAACATGTAATTTATATCTACGTGAGTCTATCTATTTATTTACTATCTATGTGAGTGTATATACATATATTTTTCTATATTTATATATATTTTTTAAATAAGTGATGATAATTAGGCTCAAAGCGTTTTTAATAAAACATATGATAGCAGAAATAGACTTTTTGTAAAAATTATATCGAGCGAAATCGGAACCGAAGTTTTCATATCTCATATAGGAACAATGTGAATGTGCTATTCTCTGGTTTTATAACAGACTCGATAAAGGTCTGCCGCCCACACAGAAAAGATCGGCGTGAAGTAGCTAATGGCAGCGTAAATACAAACTCCCCTTTCTTTTCCCCTCACACCTTGTGCCTCTCTATAATTCAAGTATAGTGCATCTATAACTCCTTTACTTAATGTTGCAGATCTCTTGGGTCGACATCGTTAACCACCAGAAAACAAATGTTTGTGATAGAAACAAATATTACATTCAAAAAATAATAAGAGTTTTGCAACGATATTATAAAATATAATAGTTCTGTATATTGACGTTATATTTTCATGTCGTTGTGCTAATATTACACTTATACTTTTTTCACATTTTAAATTGTAAAGGAGGAAAACGTTGGTTTATTTCCTTATCTTTAAACACTGCTTTTGTAATAATAGTAACTTAACTATTCAATATTTATTTATTTAAATCTCGTTAAATGGCACCACGCACGCCGTCTGAAAACTGTACAAGTTGTCTTCTATCGTCTATAGCAGAAGATAATTAAACAGCTGTGCCGTTGAAGGGTCTCCAATGAACATCCGGATATTGAACTTAATTAATTATTATTTACTATGGATTTAAGGACATATTGCGCTGACTCCAAGAAACTTGGGAAAAGGCCAGGAGAAAGATAGATTTAATATTTATTCGTACTCATTGTAGTTTAATTTAAATAAAGAAAAAATAAATTTAGTTCAAAAATATAAATCTTTAATCATAAATCTAAGGGTCTTCCCCTTAGATAAACTCAATCATTAGATAGCTGAAAGTCAAAGTTAAACAATAAAATTAGGAATATTAACAAGAGTTAAATAGTTCTGTAAATTTAAATTAATCTAATTTATATATTGGGCCCCCTATAACATAAAAAAGACATACGTTCAATATAAGGTTTCTTTTATAAACATAATTAATTCATACGTATGCCCGCCACATCTTCAGCATCCAATCTTGAATCTTATCACTTCACAGCCAATCGTTGCCTGCACGTGCGTTACTCCAGAAAACCCTAGGGACCCAGTAAATTATGTATTTTATTGTCCACCAATCCAATTTCATAACAAAAGGGTCTACATAATCGATATCTTACAAAGATATTTTGTTTATTCTATGTAAGATGAAAGAAAACTAAAACGGTACAGTATTCTAAATTATATTCGTTGATGAAATCGACGATATTTAATCTGACATTAATAATATAAAATACGGTTCACGGAACCGAAAATATCTCCGATAAACCACGATTACAACAGATCCGAGCTAAAGGGTTACTCACAACTGTTTTACAGCGGCATAACTATTTACGATTAAAGCTGTATAAATCCATATTATGTATTAATTTTATCCGTAAAATGTAAATATAAAACGAGAATTTATTCTCACTCTTCAACATCCTTTAAATCTTAAAACGTGAACATTAAACGCCTACCATTTCTGCATTTAAACAACAACTTGAATAATAGTCTTCTCTAGGGCTATGTAATAAGAGCTATAGTGAACGCATTTGAGTATCCACCGCTATTATGATCTGACAAGCGAACGGCGCTTCCAAGCGCTACCTTCGCTGTTTGCAGCACTAATTAATCTTTTACCGAGGCCCGGTACTCTAAACCAATTACGTTACCAGCCCAAAACTCGCTGTTTTTCGACTAAAATTGCTTTACACACGGGCTTTGAAGTGTTAAACGCTTATTAAATTTAAAGGCGGCAAAGGGAAATATTGTAAGCATCTTTTGCTCTAAGGCTCCGCATGTGGCCTTACATGATGTATTATTCGAAATATAATATCAGTTGCATACTCTTTAATTTGCAAATGGGTGTCTCCTCGGTGTTTGCTAAGTGTATTAAATTTTTTGCTGACATTTAATTAACGTCGACATCATCAAATTAAATCTTAGTTATGAGATATACGATAAAAACATGTTAAATAATTTGTTTCACCTAAAAATTTTTTATGATATACTGAATAAAATATATATTCACTTTTATAGAACAAATATAATTTTATTTGAAAAGTCTGTTATGACGGTATTTACAAGACTCAATAAACATTCAAAAACTAAATGTGTAAGATAATTTTATCTGAGATTGTGATTACAAAAGTTTCTGTATAAATATAAGATAAGCTGGGTATTTTCATTTATGTCCCTGAGTTGTAAAACTAACAAGATGCCCTAATCAAGCCTTAATCAAGCAGGCACCAATTAATTCCAAATTAGCGTCGTTTCAGTAGGCCGGGGCGAATAATAAACAACTTAGAAATTTGCCTCAAGTTATTTTTAATTAAAACGTACAATTAAAATTCTTGTTATGTAGTATTTTGTTGCATGATTGATGAAGTATTAAGAATACAATATTAATACATTGTTTTATTTATGAATATCAGGTCTGAGGATATATTTAGCACTTAAATGATTATGACATATAAGAATTGCATTAAATATATAATTATTATATATTAAATTAACGTAAAATAACCATTTATGAATAATAAGCATCCTTACCTTTAGTTATATAAGTATGTTGAAATCTGGAACAATGAAAGAACATTATTTTCATCATGTATACAATTTAAGGTCACTCATAAAGTCATAAAATTACAATTAATACTCAAATCTTGTACACTTAAATGATCAATTCTGGAATATTTTTATGTATAAATAACCATGTAATCTGAGTCTCGGTAATTTTTCGATTAATAGAAATAAAACTTTATCATTAAGACAAGTTTCATCCAATGTTACTAAAAATATATATGACTATAAAGCATTCTTTGTTTGTAATGTTTTTCAACGCTTTTCAGAGAAGAAAATATCAATCATACAGGAATAAACTAAATAACTGCCTTGGTCATTTCTGCGGTATAAGTCAAATGAAAAGGAATGTATTCAACAACGTTGTTCAAAACACCCAGTCGCCATTATTTACCGAATCTAAACTCAAGTGCATTTACAAATACCAGCCCTAAGCTAAAAACACGCGTGAAGTAACTGAAAAACTGAATACAACGCACAGAACTTTATTTATGTACTGCAGTTCAATGGCGGCTGGTTCATTCATAGCTAGCTCATTCTAGTCGGGAATGAGCCGATTCATTTACAAGCGTCTCATGATTCCTTATTTTAAAAGAAATTTCTAGTAAGGCCTGAGACGTGTGCGCTTTGAGTGCGAGCTCATTATGGGCTTTCATTTCATTTCTTTGAATACAGGTAAGTTCATTAACTTAAATAGAAGTATGAGATGCTGGTATTTTTCATTACCGGCGTACATTCAGTTTTCTATGTAGTGTATTGAGGTCGGAAATGATTTTAAAGGGTGATTGGGTGCTCGATAATTGAAGATATCACTATGGTATGGTAGTAGAAGCAATTCACTGTTTTAAACGTTAGGGCTGTATAGATTTTTACCGATTTTTTTTTATTACATACAATATAGAGATTAAAATTAAAATAATCAATTTTTATTCTATATATAAACTCATATTCTGTTTCATATTCAAACTAACGTATACTCAATGCACATAACAGTAGCTGAAACTGCAAGAAATATCACAATTGTAATTCGACGTATCAAACTAAAAGGTAAGAAAACTAAATAAGAAGATCTTTCAGAACGGTTCCAATGCCTGTCTCACGAACCACCTTCATTGTTACCTTTTCTAGAGAGTTTTTTTTGACATCGTTGCCCGAGACCTATAAGCTCGATGGATATTCTAAGTTTAAAGGTTATAGCGGATTTTTTTATTACAACAACTTACAAAAGATATGATCAATTACAATTTTGTACATCTTACGTTATATACATACACAACAGTGATTATAATGTGTTTGTTATTCCACTGTTTTTGTTATGTGAAAAAACGTAACTGGTTACTAGGTAGCAAGTGTAGTCATTTTAAAAATAATTATGATTAAGAATTGAAACAGTAGGAGGAATAAAAATGATTTTTTTGTGCTTCAGATATCTTCATTCTTCAAAGGAAACGTCGTTGTGATAGCTGTTTCACTGTTTGCTTGTCTATATTTTCAAGCTGATCCAAACATGAATTGCAGTCTGTGATGTTCTCGCAACTATTGCTATTCATAACTCTAAAATTCGAAAAGAATCTACTTGTCTGTGCACACTTACGTAGATAATACCTGAACATGAGTTTATCGCATATGATTTATGATTTCCAGCATTGTGATTATAACTTGTACCAAATACTAGAGACTACGGTCGTGATCTCTGAATAGCAAGATCTCTTTGAATACTCGCCGGGGTGCAATTGACGGTGGAATCGCTAAGGCGATGCGAGCTTTACATTCATTACTTTTTAGTTTATTTAATCTATGATAGTCGTTGTAAGGATGTTTCTTCACTTTATACCGTTCTGACCTCTATAAGTTTTTATTCATACTATAAATAATCTAAAGAAATCTCTCTATGTATTCCTTCAGCGATTTTTTACTATAAAATTCTCTTATTTTTGAGTAAACAACTTTTATAATGCTTTAAAATTTTGTCCAATCAAAGAATTATGTAATCAAAAGAGAATTATGTAATCGTACAATAACATGTAGTAGTTATATGACATAATTATGAAACATTAAATTAGTTGATTAATAATGCAGGCGACTATCGGCTAGCGAAGGAACAATTAGATCTCTCGCAGTGTGACTCGGAGACAATACATTGACATGTAAGTACTGGAGACAACATAAATGAAGAAGATAATATATGAATGTAGTCAGTACGAGTATTTAATTAAAATATTAACCCGAAATTTTTAATACTATTTTGTAATATAGAATCTGAACCTCTACAACTTAAACTTTAAATATATGGAAAAAAGAAATATTTTTAAAATTTTATTGATCATTTCTGAGAGATATGATAAATATATATGTATATGCTTATTATTTCAGAAATGAATTATTAAATTTATTAAACTCATATGCGTTAAAATTAATAATAAAGTCACAATTATATAAGAAATAAAATAGTCACTATTACGTACTTGAGAGAATTTTTTCAAAAGTCTAATATTGCTTCTTTTGAAATTCATATTGTACAGAAATACTTGGAAAGATATCTCTTTTTTTAAGTTGAAATTTAGAAAACTAAATGATAATTTTATGTTATAAAATTCTGAAAAATATATATATATTAATTCACTTAAAAACCATCACAACAGTAACTATAAGTCTGATAATTTTTGGTAACCCTACACAACGCTACATGCCAGTTCTCGCATCGTTTGCAATGAGTCCCAGCTGCGGCACAGTAATATGTGAGTCTGCCTTCACCTGATTGCACTCACTTTATATTCAAAACACTGATATATTAGAGAACTCCATATTTCTACCTGTCAACAGAACTGTGAATTTAAGCACGGGATTTGTTGATTTTAATATTTTCGTTCCCATCTGTATATCTAGATTATCTAGGTGCATTGATTCATTGCAGCAGGTTCTAGTTATTTTAAAAAAAGAATGTTATATATTAGTTTTAGCTGTTGCTTTATTTGTTTCGTGAATTTTACGATAAAGCTTTCCATCTTTGAAATTTATAAATGAAATCTATTATCGATGCAAGCTTACTTATTGACTATCATTAAAAACGTTTCTTTATTATATAATATAGAAAAACAAACATCCTGCGAACAAAACTAGAAAATCTGACATACAAAATGTGGTTTTCAAACATTAATTTGTTTTTAATTAATTTTTCTAATTTCCGAGATATCCTCATACAATGGATATTTAGTGTTAAAATATAACTAAAAGAGTATTGTATATCCTTTGATTATACCTTGACACATGTTAAATAAACTAAGTATTTTTTATATATAATAGACCCGAACCAGCAGGGTTGCCAATTATCGCGTAGAAGCAGACCGCCCGTGGAGGCTTATTATAGCTACAAATCGGTATTACTGATAGCTCGTTATAACACCGAGGCTACCGCATCTGTATTTGATCGTTATTGTATCTTTTGAATTCAAGTTTACAGATCAAATTTTTGGTTGGTAACAAAAACACAAAGGTTTTATTTCTTGATTTTTTTTTTCACAGAATGGCGTAAGACATGGTAGTATTAAGCATATCTAAATCAGTAAGTACTATTTCAAGGCAGGGTGGAGTTTTTTTCACTTTCATTAAAAAAGACACTAATTACCTTTACGAGCCATCCTATTTTCTATACTTATTTGTTTTGACCTTTATTTCAAAACAAATTTATTTGAAGGTACTTTGAACTACGCTTTCTTACACAAAGGTAAGTGCTAATTGACACCTTGATTAATCCATAATAACTATTGGCCGTTGAAGGGTTAGAATGTAGTTACAATCAGGTCCTATATAATCTAAATGTGGGTGGGATGTATCTGAACATCGGTAGATCAAACTATATAGGGATTACAAAGATACTTTCATTTTGTTGTACCCTGAATACGAATAGTGAATACTGTAGGTCAATTGATACATCAGGTTAAAAAATAAAAATGTCACTTATATATGGAGGTTAAATCAGAAAACACAGTTTTATTTAATATGTAAAGCTTGAGGATCTTTTAAAAATCGTTACGGATATTTCAAATTAGCTTTAACACTTATCGAATACTGAAAGTCGGCACATCGCGTGACTAGATATCAAACTCAAGTTTTGTTTTCTTTCAGTTACTTTCTTTGTCTTGTTATTAATGTCTGGTTTCAAACCCGTATTCGATAGGGAATAACTGGTTTTAAATAAAAGAGACCAAATAATACCAAGAGTTAAAAATGAATTTCTGGATTAAAAATATGGCATACGCTGAAGAAGAATATGAGGCAGGTCCTAAAAAAAAATATTCCTTGTGGTTGTGTTTTTATGTTTCAAAAAAATTACAATGTAATATTTAATTTACTTTTATATGCCTTCGTTCGCTAATTCTCTGTAAACTTTATCAATTATATTAATGGTAAACTTTAATAGCATATCCAATTTTTTTAGTTCGTCTAACGCATGTCAATTTTAAGGTATATGTGTGTTTTATTCATAACTAAATATGAACATTGAGTTGTGTTTTTAACATGAGTGGTATGATTTGAAAAACTGTTCTTATGATATATCTAGGTTCAAATTTTAAATTAAAGGTTATAATGCCGTAATCTCCACTTATTAGTTATTACGTTAAGATTAAAAACTGGCTTGAAATATCTTCAACCGTATAATTTTGGTTATTTTTTAAATACTTATAATCCGCAAAAAAGTTTCAGACATAGCAGTTTCATAAAACCAGGAAACACGTTTTTTTTTTACACAGTTCAGTTTTACATATAAATATATTTTTTGTATATCCCAAAAGATACATACATTTGACAACACTATTCTTGTGTTATATTGACAGCTATTTTAAATTGATTTAAACAAGTACCATGCTGCTAATGTATTTACTGGATGTTTGGAAGCTTAATAAAAATAAATACATCTTAAATTAAACAACATCATGCACAGCTCAACTCTAAACTGCAGATAATTTCATCGCTAAGCCCGCATTTCACACTCCAGTCGGCAATTAGCCGTGATCTGTCTGATTAACATGTGTTGTATGGGAGCGGTGCGGGCGCAGTTGTTGTTTCACTTTACACGAATCTTAAAAGACAACATGGAGGAGAATGTAAGAGAGGTAAATTTTGTAAGAAGAGTCGAAAACAAAAACCTTGTTGAAATCATTTAAAATGCTAGTTAATTTTATTTTAATGAAATCGAAAATAATATTTTTTGTAAAAGAAAAAATCCTTTGATCTTTTTATAGCTCCAAACTGTTAATGTTTCTGTATACTGAATTTCAGTTTTTTGTGTGCTGCTGTATTAAGTATTTCTGCTTATTTGATACGAAAAGAAACTTCTTTCACTGTCATTTCGTCCAACACTTTATCTGACGCCATTATATTTGTGTAGTGAAAAGAAATACTTTTACACAGTATAATTAAATAAGGTAAGATAATGTTGATATTTATAATTTATAATTAGTTTTTAATATTTTTTTTATTTAGACGATAGAAAAATAGCTTTGGTAATTCCGATAATGTCCCGTGACAATCATTTTAGAAAACTTAAATTGTCCTGGGACTCTGGTAAAACGTTTAAGAGTTTTTATATATTTATACACAATGTACCATGACTGAAGCCTTAGAAAATTACATATATTTTAATATCGCTCTCAAAGGCACCGCGCCGCATCCTCGTGTACAAGGCGAGAGTTAGACACGTGATCTTTCAGGTGTTAGAGTTGTTGATTAATACGATGCGGTATTTTGAATTATTGTGATGTTATTTGAGTGTACAATTCTATAAAATATTCCAAATGTTAAACTGGATATTTGTTTATTACTTACAGGAATTAAAGTATGAAAAATAAAACAGAATAGAACAATAATACATACCTGACTACGGAAAGTCTGTATAAAGTCATTTTATCTTAATATAAGATGATTAAAAATACTAAAAAAATATTGCAAGTACAGTAATCCAGCTTTAATGCTCATGTAGGTAATATTTTTATTTATATCGAGTCCCACTTGCCGTCTGTAAAAGTTTTGGAGGGTAATCAACTACGAAAAAGGCTGAGGGTACGCAAGACGTCGCAGTTTCACCGGGGGTGGGTAAAAAGAATAAAATACTGATTGAAACGTGAGATAAAAGCCCTGTCGAACAACCCGTGCCCGAAATTCAGATCCATTTGAACGTCAGAAATGTTTAGTTGGTTTGAAAGTAATTTAGTTTGTCTTGATGTGTGTGCTTGTATGTGATTTTTATATATAGTTTATGTGATTTTTTTTTAAAGGAACATCCGAAAATTATTAAAAAATGCTAACCTACTTGATTGAAAAATACAAACAAAAATATTTCAATATATTTAGCCACAACTTTTTAATAGAAGTCATCGAGTTCTATTTTTAAAAAATACGCAATATTTGATATAAGCAATTATTTATTTTCAAGTAAATTTTGTGATGGCTAACCATAGTTGAATACTGTACTAATTTGTGTTTATTTGTATTACTATATTCCAATAATATTCACATAAATAAACATGAATGGATACATATATAAATGTATCAAATATAATGATGAGCATTAATTAGCAATGTGACTATATAGGACTTAAGGTAATACAAAGTTATAACAATTAGATATAATGTTAATGCTCCGTTGCAATCAGACATACGTATGCTAATTATAGCCGAATACTCTGCTCTATATATTAGGGCAATAACCAAGTAGCAATCAATTATATTAATTAGTTACAATTTTGCACCTCTCTTCTTGGAATTAGATTCCTTCTCATCTATAATTTGGATATTAAAGCTTAACAATCTGGAGATCTGTTTATATTTTTCTAATAAACTACGTCTTCCCTGTAAAACGCTTCGCGTTTCTTCTAGTGTGAAAATATGGTTTTTAATTAGATTTTTTAAAATAAGACTTTTGTGTCAACAAAAGAATCACATTTACTCTAAGTTTTTTCTGTGCGTATACAATAATTATTCTTTTCACATAAGGTACTGGTTCCAACTTTTGCAAAAAAGTTACAATATATTTTTTTTTATTTAAAAATGTATCCTTTAAATTTTTAAATTGTTGTGGATTGTTTCTTTATTATGAAATAGCATTCTCGAAGAGATCCTTTGAAAAGATTTTTTTATCGGCACCGATAGGTTTTTGTAATAATAAAAAAAAATAATTAATATATATATTTTAAATTAAACAATACCTGATTGTAGAATAAGAAGATTAGTAACAATTTTTTTACGATACTCGCTGACCTGTATTTATTTAAATATTTTTTACTTTATTAATACTCTTATCACCCAAACTTAAGTAATTTTGAAAGACTATCTAAGATTTACAACATTATCTAAGATTTTAATCCGATTCGAAAGTTTTGTTTTGAATAATATTTGTTTTGAAATTAAATTTGAAAATAATAATTAAAACCACAATATCTTTTTGACTCATATTTTAACATAACATATTGGCTCCAACTATATATATATATATATATGTATGTATTTCAGAATATTCATAAATGTATGTATGTATAAATGTTAGAAATAAAATGTATTACGTAGAATTTATAAAAGTAAGTTATATTTAGATTAACTATGAAACGACTTAATGCATTTCAAATTCAAAATGCTACAGCTTTAATGCATAATAATGGGACATCGAATTTGCTTAACATTTTCCATTATATTAAATATGTATTGAACGTTTCCTTACAGACGATTACGATTTTATCAACAGTGCTAGTTCTTTTCAACGTTTGGTTTTAATTAGAATATTTTCTTTGGTTTTAGAAACACTGTTATATTCTTTAAAATTTACAATGAATAATATAAAATATATGAGTAATAAATAAGAGAGACGTATGCGATGCAATCTCGTCTATTTAAACTTCTCTATTTTATCCCGATCTTACGGGCTCTCTTTCATCCATTCTTCATCAGACATTAAACCTATTGCTGGAATAATATGGGATTTTTATGAGTATTTACGTCTTCCTAGTATGTGATCTCTCTGAATATTACAAAGAAAGTTTACTCAATACATTCAGGGGATCTTTTGTAGATGGCAGATTTGAGATTTTACAATAAAAAAATAAAGCAAGAAACTAATGTGTTAAGAAGTAATATGTTTGAGGTGGTAAAGCCTAGCTGTGGTCAAGTTACTACAGATCGAAAATGGACTGGCTCGACCGGGGAAGTATCACCCTCTCACAGAAGATCGGCGTGAAGTAGCCTTTAGTGGCTGCATTTCATCCTTTCATTTGGCTGGATCAGTGAGAGAGCCGGTTGCCCTTCCTCTGTTCCCAACCTTTCCTTCAATTCCCTTATTCCCCCCCCCTTTCCTGCAATTTCCTTATTCCCACCCATCCCTTTTCCTCAACAATCAATGTTGGCAACGCATCCGCAACATCTACATATGTAGCGGATGCCCATGAGCGACGGTCACTACTGCCCATCAAGTAGGCCGTCTGCTCGTTTGTCACCTTTCATATAAAAAAATAAATATAAAAACTAATGTTTTAAATATTGCCCTATAAAATAAATGTATTTGTAAATTGTATTTCTTGACAGGTGTGTGTAAATAAAAATAAAAACTTTCGTTCTAAGAACCTTTTAATTTCTTAAAAATTTACAAAGTTCAATAAGTTCAAAACGGATACTACTTCAATGTGTTGTATCTAGTTAAATTAAATGTGTCTAAAATCCAGACTACAAACAAAAATGTATTTATGATTTTGAAACTCATAGTATGGGACACAACTAGAAATTCATCTTTCTGCGTTATGACTCGTATAGAATTGAATTGTTGGTTTTGGAAAATTTTAAGGAAGACATAAAACGTTTTATAGTTCAATTTCATTGGTTTCAAAATAAAATTTTTCTTCAAAATATTTTGCGATCCAAAACTTTTTAGTTGATTGAAGTATTCAAAAAGCAAATATTTATTTGTTTCCAGAAACTGACATATTTTTTTTACTTTATATTTTAAATTTAAGTTGAAAATATTTTAATGAAAAATAATAAATTTCAAAATAAAAATATCAGGCTAGTTAAAATTTTACAAAATCTAGTAAAAATTGTTGCGGTCACAGCGTATAAAACCTTAAATTGGTTACGCGGTAGAACGAATTTTGAGAGCTCATAAATCTGTCACGCGTCAAACTAAGCCACGTATCGAACCGCGCAGGCGGCCGGTAAATTATGAACTAGCTTGCCGGCCCTTGCCAAGCAAACAATAATATTAATAAATCATATTATTACAAAAGATAGTTCTCATCTAAATCGGATTGGGACAGTAAATTTGAGTTTTAAAACCAAAAAAAGTTGCTAGTGAACACAAAAAAACATTTATTTTACGTTAGTACACACAGAGTAAAATAATTGTTCCATCTTTCAGTAAGTCCCTTAGTTACTAAAGTCTGAGAAACATTAGAAAATTACATAACGTTGATAAAAAAACAAAGTGGAGCAATGTTTAAACAGATTCACTCAACCATTAACTTTACAATATTATTTCTGTTATTAATTTCCTTAAAACTTACTCCCTATTAACAGTAATTAAACGTTTCAGAGCTTAACAAAGAAAACAAATTGAAGCAAAAGTATTGAAATTAATTACTTAACGTAACTCCGATGTTTGAAAGGGCCGCTTTGAGACAATCGATAATTAGTAATCTCATTAGGACCAGAAATTTTGGTTAAGAGTTTTAAGTGAAAAGTTCGATTCGTCAATGTTCACGTGGAAGTAATGGCCTCATCAACCATCTTAATGTCACTAATAATTCCATAAATATCAAGAACATTAACTTTGATGTCAAATATAAAAGTTCATTTTGCCAATAAGCTTAGAGGAATATAAATTTACTTCTTTCCCATAGAGTATCACTAGCCTTTTTAATTTTATCTGTAGCTAAAATTTAGCAAAAAAGTAATATTTACTTGACTGACTGTTTATTTTAAGAAATATGGATAAAGTACCGACAGAAAGCGGATGAACCTTCCCATTTTACCAGGCCTACACAAATATCCCAGTATGGACGCGCTACAGCGTCATAGCGCTAAATAGCCCAGGGACTGGGATCACCAACCCACCTTGCTCAGCTAAGCGATTAGGGCAAAACCTCTATGAGCAGCACCGAGACGTATGGCCCCTACTTTCCGCAGGCCTCATCACATCTGATCAAGGTCGAGCAGTCAGGGTTAAGATGTGGCAGGGGATGCTAAAAATCGCCAGGTTAAGGCAGGCTACAATAAAGCATTGAACCATGCAATGTATAATGGACGAAATCTGTGGACGACGAGTATATACACAAACTCATAGAAGAGCTCGATAAGATTCGTTGGCATATGGTTTTAGCGAGGGACGGATAGACGGAGAAGACAACCTGCCCACCTGATCTTCTATAGAGAGAGAGAGATGTACTTTCTAGGTTTTTCTAGATTTAGTCGTCAATAAGGTCCTCTGTGACAACATTGTAGAAGTCTCCAGCGTGTTGGCACTGATTAAATTGTCAAAAAACGTACACATTGAAGTTAATTCAAGTTTTTGCACCAATGTTGATGAACTCAGATGAGAAAATATAAAGTATGTATGAAGAGATATCTAAAGCCTTACACAACACTACTAAAGCTCACTTCAGCGTCGAAATTAATGCTAAAGTGGGCAAACATATGGATATTGAATCATGCTTAGAAACTCACGGCTTTGAAGCAAGAAACCATAGGGGCCAAATGCTCGACAACCTCTTCGAAAGGGAGGAGTTGTTCTTTAGAAACACATTTTTTTAGAAAACTCCCAAAAAAAAATTTCTTTTCGAAACCCAAATTGTAACACTAAAAACGATATAGAATTCATCATGACGGACAAAAAGCATATGTTTAGAGACGTCTTAGACAGCTTGCGGCGATGCCAGGTCGACGATTATTATGTGGAGATATTGAGAAGTCCTAATATTTAGGTGGTCAAACAAGATCAATCCAGTTACATCAGGGTGTAAGGCTAGGAGATATAATTTCCCTCAAATTATTCACCAACGCCCTATAAGATGTCTTCAAGACGCTAGACTGGAGTTTTCAATCAGGCTTTCAACCAGTGCGTCCTGTCTGTACTAACCTAGGATAAAAAAAAATCACTGACACTAGCAGTGCGTCTAATCCACAAGCTACAAGTCACTTAGCGAACCATGAACTTAGCTACGCTCAGAGTCTCCTTTGCGGACCGTTTTCGCGATGAATTCATCCGCCAAAGAACCAAAGTAACCGCCGTAACTCTCCTGCCTTGCAAGCTGAAGTGGCAGTGGACTGGACATATCTGTTACAGAACTAATAGCCGCTGGAGTAAGCGTGTTCTGCAGTGGAGACCGCGTATCGGTGGGCGTAGTGTGGGACGTCCCCTGGCCAGATAGAGCTATGACCTGCGTAAGATGCTGGCAAAAACTAGATGCGTGTAGCCTAAGATCGCGTTAAGTGATGCGCCATGAGAGAAGCTTATGTCCAGCAGTTTAATACCGCAGGTGAATGACGATTATAATGACGATGATGATTTATTTGACTTGGATTAATTTATGTAAAAACATTTACTGCATTCTTTCTTTTTTCAAGTAAAAAATAAGAAACTATACCATAAAAATTAGATGTAACAAATTGTCTTAAAGTAAACAAATTACACTTAAGTCACTCTTAGCTATCCTCTTGAATTTAAAGCCGATCTGAACGGTCCTCGAGTACTCTCGATAAATCATTAGGACTCATCTCATTAGTGATTTGTCTCTGGGCTTGTAATCTGTTCGAGAGGTACTTGGGATTTGACCGCTTTACATACATTTTCTTTGGGGAGTGATAATCGCTGACCTATTTTAGTACTCAAGCAGTCTAAGAATGATGTTTTTCGCAATTTTAGAAAATAAAATTTTCCCTTATTACCATTAAACCTATTTTGAAGTTGCTAAAAAATCATTATTGATAAAATGTCAAAACTTTTTATACAAAAATAATAAGTAACATCTTAGTCTAATAAAACTCATTATAATAACTTACTCCAAACACTTCTAAATATGGTAAACTTATTTATTACTATTTTTTCTAATTTTTTATTTATTTATATAAAATCACTACCCTCACGTAGATTTTAACGTGATTGGAAAAATTTGGAAAAGTTGGTATTTCGATACCCCCGTGGATCACGACGGGGAGTTCATTGTAGGCTTAAATTTTATTAAGTGTATATTGCAATAGAAAAATACAATACAATACAATACAAATGACGAAGCATTTAAAGAACTCATTATAACTTAGATAGGAGTCGTTGCATGTTGTCGTTACTAAAACATATTATAATATCTTAAATTTTTTTTTTGTTTTCCTACCTTTGCAAAATCGAACATCAGTATATACAACAAGCAACATTAAGCAACTTAGACGAATTTGGTAAAAGTGACAAGTTGTTTATGTTATTCCTATCGATAAAATGTACAAAAACCTGAACATACAGTTTATGTTAATGACAAAAAACAACAGCTTTATTAAAAATAATAAAACAATTATAACTTTAATAAAGTATAAAAATATTTTTGTTTTGTAAGTTACAAAGAGTGTTGTCGAAGTAACAAAAATCGCAAATTCTATTCATACAACCGTTCATGTAATCTTTCACCCTAGCCGTGACCTACCAAAATCCATAAAAACCGGGACTACTTTGAATAATTTTGTTAGTTTCAGTCCATCGTCCGATGCCTATGTAAATTTGGGTGAATTGAGTTTGCTGTCCACATCTTTGCCGTCCCTGGTACAAAATGTTAGCTCCTACGCTTGTTTACATCGCTGTGTGTATAATAATTTATTTTATATTATTTTGTCCGGATATATTTGATATTTTCACCAAAATTCACGGTAAAAATTAAAGCTTTGTGATTTTATTAAGAGTTCGAGGATCAATTTTAAATATTGAAATAAATAAGTACGAGTGACACATTATGCTTATATACCTTGGGATTTTGACTTTTCCAACGTGGCCGAAAAAATATAATGACTTCATTGTTTATACAATTTTATAGCTTTGAATAAGAAAATCAAATATTTTATATTTCGAATGTAAAATTGTAAATAACAATATTTCTTTACCTTCCTACCTTTAAGTTTGACAATTACTGTGACTTAACAAATTTTTAGGTGCATAGTAACAATAGCGCCTGGGATTGGGCCCTTATTCTCGAGGGCTGGTAATGAAGTGTAGTAACGAACGTTAGCTTCCGTCACCTGCTGCCAATGAAATGAGATTCTCAATATTTTTCGTCTATTTATTAAAATAAATATATTTTGATTCCTTCATCAGTGTCAGAAAAAACTTTTAAATAAAAAATAATAATTAATGTCGTTTATAATATATCAAATTTAGAGTTATGAATATCAAAATCCACATGTCAAAATACAACTTATCTCATTAATATTATTTTAAACATACCAATAACAGAAATTGTATTTGTTTTTTCGTCAAATTCGCAAAACTTTGAGAAGCGCTTGTGCACCAAAAGAATCGTTTTGTAACTCAATTTGCGGGCAGTTCAGCTTTGTAGCAGGGGGCAGGGGTATGGCGATTCAGTGAATGCCTTTTCTAATGACAACTGTATTTTCTATGGCAATGTTTAGCTCTTTATTTCATTGAGTAGATTTTCATTGCTAATAGAAGTGAAACCCTTGTCATTCTGGCATTACAATTTTTAAAAAGTTTATAGTAATTTTTTTATACGCTTTTAACAAATTATAACTTCTAACATTAAATGAAAGTAAGTTCTAAAGCAAAATCAGATAATAAATCTCAAGAAACAGAGGTGCCCCATAATGGACCGTCAGGGTTGTAATGAAACCCGTTTGTCTACATAATGTGCGTCCAGGATATTGTCTAATATGAAATAACACCGTCTGCAGACGGTCATTATATCTGCTGGGATAGTGTATCTTCATTTTGTTGATCGGGAGATATAGAGGCGATGGGTGAGTAAAAGTAATATTAGGTGGCCCACAGTTGGGCAAGGCTTATCAAGGCGATATATGTAAAAACTTCAAGCATTAGATACATGAGGTATAAGAAGAAACATATTATTTTATATTATTTCACTCAGTAAATTTAATATATGTACTAATATAGCAGATTTAATAGGATGTTAAATATCGCACAAATTTACGTAACATAAAAACAGCTCTAAAAAACTAAAATTAAAATTCCTCTCAAAAAACTCCTGCTAACAGGAAAAAGTGCGAAATTCAAACGAAACAGCTGTGCGGGCGTTAGGTCATTTATCACAGTTTCTCCATCTGAGCTAAATATCGAGATCTAAACTGTATTCATTGGAACGTGCAGTGTCGGTACTATTAATCAAGTTCTAGTCAGGCTTCTGTTTTGTTTGACCGAACCTAGAACAGAGAGTTGAGAATAACAGATGTGCTATTTTTGTAATAATTTAAACATAAGTAGCATAGCGTAGTGTAATTATCTAGGTAATACAAATGGATAGTGCCTAAATACATTACACAAAATTTCGTAATTCCTATCCATGTCATAAGATTTTTAAAATCGAATGCTTTAAAATTTATCATTCTTAAAAACAATTTAATTATTTTTTATCGTTAAATCTCAATTTACACCAGAGATCTACTTTGGAAATTTAGTATACACGTAGATGATAATGAAAGTAAACTATTTCAGGGATCTAACTACGGCAATTGTTAAGTAATTATGTAAAGAAGTTTGTACTGAAAAAGTTTACCCACACTAAGGCTTTAATCTGTTTATTGTAAAAAATAAAATATATAAAATCGAGCACTATCGTGTTTTGTCCTTAAAAATTCACAATTAGTTTTAAACATTCAGCACTCAAGGAAGTCTACTTTTATTTATGTTACAAAATCCAGGATTCCAACATCCGCGTTGTGTACGCGTGTGTTTGCACAGAGTACGGTGATAAGAGCAATGCAAACAAAGCAAGTGACCTGACAGCGGCCGATAACTGAGTGATTGCCGTACGCCGTCGCTCATTGACAGCGTTACTACTGTAATCTAATACTGGTTTGTGCCATGATAAGCCTTGATTGGTTTACCTGTCAAAACTATGATTGATCCTAATTGTAATAAATATCAATCATACTTGTTGCTGTAGGTCAATTAAAATAAGATTCATGTTGTTTAATGTATTGATAAGCATTCGATCAGATAGACAATCATTAGGTAAATGAAATGTTGAAAGTCATATTAAATAGGTAATTATCAATTTTGTCTGAGAATAAATTAGTGAAACAGAATGAGATACTAAAAATCTACTAAACTAGGTTTGTTTTGTTATTATATTTAACAATCAACGTGACATATAAAATTAAAAAATCTAGTGTATTAAAAAGGAAAGCATATTTTTTTATTACCAAAAACTCAAATACTTGGAAATCAAAACGTGGAAACGATAGACAATACTACCATGTATAACCTGATTCCCTTATCTCGAGATCTGATGTCATAGACAATACACTATATGGCATCATTACATATAGAGAGTTTGGTAAATATTGAGGGTTTGGTCAGCTATTTGAACAAATGGAGTGGTACGCGCAAACATTCATTAGGCAGATTAATTGTGTCTATTAATGGTATACTTTGGTTCAAGTGTTGGTTAAACAGCTTCTTAACTGGGACCAATCTAACTGTGCGGTAGACATGTTTTTATGAATAAATACAGAAAATATGCAAATGCTTATGAATAAATATTGTTGTTTATACATATAAATAGAACCAAAAGTAGAAGCAATAAAGTAAATTTCCACAAAATTAATTTTTCACTGTTTTATATGCAGCTCAGCAATAATAAGAAAGATAAAAAAGGGAAAATTATCTTAGCAAATTATAATACAGTATTAGTAATAGAGTTTGTACATAGAACATCGCGAAATCTCTATTCCTTTAAAATGAAAACTCATCTTTAATCTAAAGAATTATACCTTATATTGTTTACAACTTGCCTAGGAGAACAAAGTTACCCCTAAAGAAGATGCAACATTATTGATGGCGTCACACTTTACTTCGACTATCGTTTATAATATTTTTTGTCTCTTACCGGACATATGATAGGTATAACCGTATAGAAAATATTTAAAAATATAACATGATTTGGACAAAAACAGTTTAAATAGCAATTTTTGTAAGATTAATAATTTATATGAACTTATAAAGAAGATCTATGTCAGTCAATTATTTAACAACTATGTTAAGCTGAAGTGTTTCTTTAATAATATTTAAACTTGATATTTCAGAAATACAAAAATAATGTAGAAATAAAATGGATTTCTTTCCAAAATAAACGGAAGTGTATAAGTTGTAAAACTTTTGTCCTCTTCTGTACTCAGCGTCACGGTCTAACGGCAAGGGTTGATAAATCACAACAATTTTAGAGTGCATCTAACTATGACCTAAGATTTATCTTCCCCGTTGACACTTCATTTTTCTAAAGTAACATGTGTGCGTGCGGGCTAATGTTTTTTTTTTGAAAGCATCACCTCAATACACATTTTAACATTTTGGAGATTGTTTGCTTTTGACGCTTTAAAATATCCAGATACATGATATCCACATCCAAATAATATTAATTCATTAAAAGAAATTAAAAATCATTTCCATTTTAGGTTTAAATTATCTATTCTTCAAAATATCAATAAAAGTTTTGTAGAATTTTTTTTACCAAATACATACTTTACTTTAAGCATACATTGATTTGTTTTTCTCATGGCTTAAATTATTTTTCATAATTATAGTAACATTACACAAAATATATAACTAGGTGGCTTTACCTTTAAATAAACTTTAACTGGTCCTTTGAAATTCTATTGGAAATTCATAAAGAAAGATACACGTATTTAAAAGACACAATATTCATATATTTAAGTCACTCAGAGATTTACCCCAAAAACTATCAGGCCATGTATATAATATTTGAATAAAGTAATATAAGCACATGAACATGAAACCATAACTTCAAGCAAACAGCAATCTTCCTTGTCCTTGTATAACAATAACAGTAATGGAATTCACGAAACTGTTAATGTGATATGTAAGTAAGGCTTCATTCGAACAGCATTATATAAGCGGGCGCGGGTAATACAGAGGGCACTATGACATTTAATTATAATACATAGTTTGACAGGTTCCCTGATAAAAGCCCGCCACCGCTTCCGCCTGTAATGCGTTCACTGTGAATATCTGTTTAACGCTTATTCAAATCTGAAGCGACGCTTGAAAAGGTTAGGAAGCATGTAATCAGGTATATGTAAATTATTTGCCAGTAATTATTTTATAAAACAAAATGTTTACATCAAACATTGTATAATTATAGAATCTTTATTACAAATAAAAAGTAATAAGTTAAGAAAAAAAGATATATTGAAAAATTTTTTATTTGATTTCATCAATAAAGCTTTAAGCTGATTTAGGAAGCTTCGCTGAAATGTATAATATAAGTATTAATGAATCTCAAATATGATCTATATAAAACTTATTCCAATCCCATAACACGGTGGGACTAAACAGTAGATTACACTGAAACACCATCAGTAAGAAACTTAAGAGGGATCTGTTCAGCTCCCGTCATGCTTGTTTAATGTTGTATAAAGCTTTATATCGATATTTGTACATCCATTATTCACATCGACATATCTTTATCTCTTTGAATATTTTATTCGATTTCTAAAATACAAGATTTAAAAAAGTTTATATTATATTGCATTATCATAATACAGTCTTATATTTTTTAAACAAATATTCCGATGTCCAAAATGCATAGATAGGAGTATACAATGAAATAGCTATGGAATAAATTAGAGGTGAACATTTCTTAAAATATTTTTTTTATCGATATTGGCCATCACTAAACATTAACAATGGCTCCGCGAACATTATTTGTTCCGGATTCATTCGCTATGGCTGTCGGATTCAATTATTCATAGAATAGTTCATAATGATGTATGATCCTTATGGTACTTTCCTCTGGTGTAAATATTGCCATTTTATATAATATTTCGTCTCAATAATACGTAATAGAATTCATAGTACGCAGGATAATAAAAAAACAACCGATAAATTTTAGTAAATAAGAGCCAATACATTTGTATAAAATTTGTGTAAAAGAAAATTTAAAATAAAAATCGAAAAAAGTTTATCATAAAAATCGTTACATAATTTTAATGATATTTTCCATTTTAGGTTTAAATACATTTGCTTGTAATGTATTCGACACTGAAAATGTCTTTTCCAAATAAAATATTGGAACGTGTAGCTCTTGATAATCTGGTTGAAGCTTATTTAATATTGGTCCATGATATTAGAAAGATGTATTGCAGCCAAAATTGTGTAAAATCTTTATGTATATATGTATATATTATACCTACAAATTGATCCTGCCCATACTCTATACCAAAGAATTGATTTTGTCAACAGTAATTGCAGCATCCGCTGTTGACACAACAAAAACGACACAATCAGCAGGATCAAATAAATTAAGTTGATTGCACGCGATACGTCTGCACAAATCGAATCTTCATTTACAATGATATGAATGAAATATTTTAGACATAAACAATGTTAATTTTGTTTATTGTTCGCAATATATGTAACGTAATGTTTTGCTAGGACACAAATAAGATTCAAAGAAAAAAAAAGTATCATTCTCAAATTTTAATATGTACTATACGTGTTGATTCTTAAATGCGTATTCAATCATATTTTTTAAGTCTAAAATAATTAGTCTTAATACATAGGACTAGGACTACCAGTTCATAGTAATGAAGAATTTTACCTTGGCCCTGTATATTAGGTATATTCTCAAGTCATAAAATATAGCTTTATATATCATTATATCTCAAACGTCCTCTCAAAAGCCTCGTTTATCTTTATAATATATTTGATTATTGAACTATAATTAGTACTTTGTCATAGTTTATCGAAGTAATTTCTTACGAGAACATATTATTAGTCGTTTGCCATTGACGTGTTAATGCGCTAGGTGACCTATTTGTAAGCTGAATTTATGGCTTGTCATGTTAGATACCGTCAGCTATATACTAATTATATACACTACAATTGATAACACATTATATTAAACTCAACACCTAAAATTTAGCCACTCGTTATGTGTGAAAAACATATTTTTTAAACATAGTGCAAAAATCCAAAAAACTTTTCCCTACAATAATGTCTTCGCCTTACGTGACACTCATATTAAAAGATCCCCTGATAGAAAATCCAATCTGCTAAATAAATAAATACAAAATGATAAATAGCAGTCGCATCGTAAACAAACAAAAGAAATTTTTGAACAAGTCAACAACGTCAATTTTGTCATATGCGAGTGGAATATTGGCTATGATAATAATGATGTATTGGGTACGGTTATACGTGCGGCAACATCGAATTAGGCAGCTTTATTTTATGTTGACATTTTTGGGATTTTTTAGGGTTCCACGAAAAACAAGTAATATCAGTGATTCTTCGGTTATTTTATTGTATGTGAACATTTAAAATAAATTGTATGGTATAATTTTTTTTTTTAGTTTTCGATTATTAGTGTGTTATGTGGTAAATAGTATTTTATTTCCGTTTGTTGCAATGTACTGTAATTGATGTTTTGTATTTTGTTCTTTTTGTTTGAATATACAGAACCCTGAAAATAATATAAAACATTTACGTTAGTTAACTCACAAATAAGACAATTGATTTGTGTATAGTAATGTTTATTTGCTGAATAAAAGGGGATTTACCCAATTGCAAGTCGCTCAAACCGACTTAGTGAGACCCTTTGACATAACATGTTTGTTACGAAATTTACACAGAACCGTGATTTCTGCCAAAATAATTTAAAAAAATGATAATACGAAAGCTATTGCTTTTATATCATGATTTTTTATAGTTTCGTAGAAATATTACAATTTATAAAACTGAATAATATAAATCTAATAAAATAAGCTACATAGTAGTAATATTTACCATATAAAAAACTTAAAACGCATATTTTTTTATTTACTTTATCTTTATTACTTTGTAATATTGCGATATTAATTCAAAACTACGAATACCCGCCCATATTTTAGATATTCATATTAAATTCTTTATAGGACACGATCTTATAGTGGAACATTCTGGATTAAATGAATAATATAAAATAAAAATGATAAGATACATAATCATCCGCACGACGCGCCTTCATCCTTTTATTGTAGGTCTTCTCCAGACGAAGCGATACGGTTTCTTCTTATCGTGACTATAGCAAAGTCTTGGAACCATCATATCTGATAACTATAGAGTGAAAAAATAGTCAAGTACTATCCAGTTCTAATGAAAAAACCTTTTATGATTTCTCATCGTGTTTATTGTAAAGGCAGCGTCCTAAACTGTCTATGTCTATGTTATAAATTGTATCTTTTACGTGAGGACTTTTATTTATTTTCACTTCATGTTTCTTAAGTATCATGAGTTACTTATTTTTCTGTTGCCATCCTTAAAATCATTTTTATTGATCCCAGCATTATTATTACATTCTTAATTCGTTTTCTATTTAATTATTTTCAGTAATGTATTTATCAGTCTTACTGGCAAAACGTATTTGTTATAAAATCCTCTGTATATTCAATTTCCTTGTCTTCGCTTTATATTTACTCGCTATAATTCTTATAGCTTTTTACAATTTCTTCTGACACTTTCTGCTATTGAAATCCTAAATGATGATGAGCTACTCCAGTATTCTCCCACCTATCGACGCGATATAGACATAATACTTATTTAAATATGAAAGAGAAAATATAAGAAAAAAAAATAGTGCGTAGAGTCCCTCTGCGCGGAAGAAGTGAAACTTCGTAATGTGAAAAAAGGAAGGGGTGGAAATGAATTTTTAGTGAACTCATATTGTTTCTTTAAAGAAACTTTATAAACATTGCATACAATTCACAATTGAACCACCCATTTATTCTCGCTCCGTCTCTTTCTATTTCCCCTCCCCAGAAGCGTTGAACATTTAACGCAATTAGGACTTTCACTTCAAAAATTCTTTTAATATAGATTTGTGAATTTTTTTAATATATATTTTCCTATTGATAAAAGCGTCGCAATTAAGGTTTTTGATTTAAAGGAGTTAATTTCCATTCTAAATTGTTATTTTTCATCGCTATAAGCTACCAACAAAATCTTTTAAATGTAATATCTATATTTATGTAGTAAACATTTAATAATAATGAGGATTTAGCCAGCATGTATTTTATCATTGTTTATTAGAAGCTATTGTTATTTCTTTTAAATTATAATTTTGTCAGTAAGTCGTTATTCAGAGTTTTAAAGTTTTTGTCTTTATTAAAGTAAAGTCCTTTTATTTAAACAGAATTAATTTCGTTTTCTGGGCATTTTTGTTACGGCTACTGTTCAAAATTATTTGTTCATTGCTAAAAGCATTCTTAAATACCTTTTGAAAAATTTTCATATCACCTAGAGTAAAAATTACATTTCCATATTGTCATCCATTTAGACCCCTGAGTAGTTGACTATTTTAAATGCATACTGGCTTTTTCTACCTACTGAGGAGAAAATTATTGTAATTCATTTTATAAAATTTAATTTTGAATGGTAAAAAAGTTATTCTTAGAAATAAAATTCAACTTAATATAAAAGTAACACTCTATAACTAAAACAAGAAATATTTCTGTTAATGTTTTGTTACGGAGTAATAAAATGAGTTTCTTAAGTTTTTTGTACTAAGTAATTTCATAGTTTCTCGTAAAGCAACAATGTTTCAGTGAACAATGGACTTATTAGAATTTCTCGATTATACCTCTCTTTTCGATCCAGTAATTCTAAAACTGTAGCACTTCGCTGTTTATTTTTAATTGATTTTACACGAACACCAAAAACTTGAACATAAATTGCTAAAAATTCTTGAAATCATAAAAAAAATTTTTTTATAATTAATATGCATGCATGCATATTTTGTTTGTTCATCGTTAATGTTATCAAAAACATTAAAATGATAAATTTCTTTGAATTTGGTAAAGTAATATAAACTAAACGAAGTCATTATTAAACAGTAACATTTCAATAAAATTACAATTTTAAACTCGAGTGTACCAGATCGCCGCCGTGTAAATATTTATCTGTTCTCAATCTCAGTTCCATCTATTACACCGAAACGAATGATTCCGAAAACATGAATTGACCAATGTTCTTGGATTAACTTTTTCTACATTAATAAGATTATCCTTTTAAAATAATATAGAGAGTAAATACAGGTTGGTAAAATATAAATATGTCACATATCTAAATATTATTCTCATTTTACACATAATTTACTCATATTAAACAAAGAACTATTTAGTCACTCTCTTTCTCTCTCTCTCTCACTCTCTCTATATGTATATTTAACAAACCGAACCCTATTAAAATGCTTATTTTTATTTAATTAGCTCGAAGGTATAAAAACAAAACTGAAACAATATGAACGGTGTGACTAAGGTATATAATACTCGACTACAGAATTAACATTTATTAGCTGCTTTAAGAGCTGCGTTAATATTAGTTCATTTATATTCTTGCTAAATCTACAATTGAGATTCACTTTTACCGTGTTTATATCGCGTAATATCATTGGATAACACGCGGCTAATGTAGTTTCTATTAAAAAAATTACTACATTTAATTTTTATTTAGAAGTAATGTTTTTAATATTATTTGATATTTAACAGTATTTTCCATTTTATGGCTATAAAAGCTTTTAACACTGATAAGTTTTAATAAATTTTATGAAGCTTATTGTTATTGACTTACCTATATATAAATTGACTCAGCTTAACACTAGTTCTGCTAATCTGGAACAAACGAATTAATTTATTTATACATATTTTCATTTATATTTATAATTAAAAAAGTTTTTTTATGAAAATCCACTGAATCTGTGTAACTTCTACTTTTGGAATAACGACCTATAACAGATTTTATAAAATATTTTGATGGCATTTATTTTTCTTTATCTATTATTTATTTTCAAATGTTGTAAGACAAACTATAAAGAAGAGATTTTCTTCTTAGAAGTAAGATTAGGTAGCTACTTATGAGACAAACAACAAATAAAAGTGTGGTTGTTTATACATGATCCTTAAAAATAAAGTCCAAATTCACCACTTGAAATATACAAAAGCAGTATAAAGTTTAAGGAATCCATGCATCAAAGTTGAGGCAGTTTTCGATAGGCGAATTAAAGTTAGAAATGTTTCGGCATGCGACCTGCGCCTTGCGATTGTCAAAGCTTTGTCGCATACCCTCTGCATACCATTTCACCATTTGTTTTTCGAGTCTCACTTACTTCTAACATTCAAATTCAAGAAACAGGGATGTGCCGGTGGATTATTTTGAACTAAATAAAATACTGACATTCATTTTCGGTTCACGGCAACTTTTTCACCCCAACACTTATTGAAAACAAAACAATTATGTTTCATTTTATTTCAACGTTGATTTTGTTTATATGCAAAACAATTTCTGACGAACGCATTTCGTAAAAATTCAATGCTCTTAAAATAATTGCGAAGTCTAGACAGGAGACATTCCATCTAAAATTACAATACATACAAGTTTAATTTAGAAAAAGCATCCGATAGTATTGAACCACCCACGCATACTACTATCAAAAGTTATATCTTTCGCTTACGCTTACAACCTCCATCTTAACAATCGAACTCCGGGCTTTCTCAAATGGTAACTTAGACAAAAGCATAGCGGAATCAAAAGTAGTTTCCTACTACCTTAGGCCCTGCAGTGTTCAAATTGTTGAAACTTTCCCACTTTCGCGTTTCCTTTTATTCGTTCTGGGGAATTCGTTTGTTAAATTATTATTTTTACTTTTTCGTTCGTGTTCCACGGTGCGTGTTAGATTGAGTCTCTCTGTTTTGAAGGTGACAAAATTCTTTTACAAGAACGTTTAATCTTATTTTCAGCACATTTTTCAGATATAAGCTTCAGTCAACCAAATTAATTTTTAAGAATTTATAATATTATTAAATTCTATTTAATTATCGGTAAAAAAAACTATATCAAATTAATAACTGTTAGTATTCAACTATAATAACTGTATCAAATTTAATGAGATCTAAGATTTTAGCGAGTTTTATTCATTTAAATGAAACAAACATTTTTCGGATATACTACGCGTGCTTTATTTTTGTAAAAAACTTCTCATCTGCCCGTGATCACGGTTGCTGAAAAGTAACCGAAACGTTGGGAGTATGTAGTTTTTTACAAACATAAAGCACGCGTAGTATATCCGAAAAATATTAGTTTCATTTAAATATATGAAATTTACTTAAAATTCAAATATTTATTTACGAAACTATTTTAGAAATTGGGCCATGTATAAGCTTTAAAGAGCTACCCTTTATTATTAAAGGCAGCGATAACATCTACGAAGCATCAATATTAATTTTGCTCTCGAGTCAGCGTCGAGGACCTGACTGTAGACTGCCTATTATAGCTTTATTGTTTTCAAAAGATTCGTAATTAATGAAAAACTCGCTGAGAAAACGGTCTTTAACAAGGTATTTATATTTTACTTCAATATTAGAACTAACACCAAGTAATAAATTTTACCCTTTATTTGGTTTTAAGAAGTTAAATTATTCTTATTGAGAAAATTTTACTATATATGTAGTTGATGTGTTAAATATAAATAATTATAACATTTTATTTTAATGATAATCCCTGTATTCTGATGTTCGACAACTATAAAGCCAAAGTGAATTTCGTCTATAGTTTCACTTGAGAGAGACTAGACCAGGAAATTAATACTCTACACTCGATTGCCTTTATTTAGGTGTAAACTATTACTACCCGCTTATGAGGAATATCTTAATATGAGGATATAACTAATTTTACTTTAAACTAAATTAACATTAAATTAAATAAGTAAATATATAAAATCAAATTAGATTTTTTTAGTATTAAAACATTATTTCTAAGGAAGTATATAAAAGTTGTTAAGAATTTTCTCACATATTACAGACGTGTAAAAATTCAGTTGATTTAATGCTTCATGTAATTATTCATTAAATTAAGGTAAACTTAACATGTATCTATAAATTTTTACCTAAATAAATTATAAAACGTAACAGTCAGGTTGCTTGTTATATTAAACGTTACGAATTCAACATTGATTGTTCTATTTTAAGAAAAGATATTACAATTCTTTAAATAAAATGTCAATGATAATAAATGATAAGACAATCGATAGAAATTCCAAATCAAAACCAATATCTCGGATTTTAGCGAAACAATAACCTTCAATAGTCATCATCTCGACTATAAGTTCACATAATCCCGACTGTGGATTTATTCACCACGCTCCACTGGCAGGGGCGCATTTCTATTCATGTGACTTTTTTGTATTTTTTATTATTTGACTTTTCCGCTTCTGATTCCTGCGTGTGACGTATTGGATCTTCGTTTTAAGATGACTCATGTGACATTGTTTTATGAGATTCCTATATGTGATCGGATGTTCGTATATTTTAGTATTACATATCTACTTTATATTTAAAGATTTCTGACGTTTATGTGATTTTCATCTGTATTTTTTTTTCGTTCTGAGATTACTTCTCGTCTTCAACTAATCACATTTCAATATTTTTATAGATTTTAATTGAATCAAATATGGATAATACATTGAGTATTTAAGTATTAAATGGGTGACATACGAGAGACCAATAGGCAATCAATAGATATACATCGTACTATTATCATACATAGAAGCTCTATATTGCTACAGTAATGTGTAAAGGCAAAGATATTCTCGGACAATCTAATGTCGAATCTATCGCGGCGCCTTCTATACACCATAAGACTGTTTAATGAAGTGGAAAATTAGGGGGTTTACGGCAGTGACCGTCGGACGGGCCAATAACACCGATAAAATCTTCCCCGATGTTATAAATAAAACGAAAATATGAGGCGAGAAGTGAATTCAAATCCGTTTAAAAATGTTACGAGCTTTAAGACTATCAATGGATAAATCGGTTAGGTGTATTTTTAAAATAAAAAGAAGAATGAAGAATAAAAAGAAAAATCTTTAAAATCACCCCCTTTATGATGAGTTAAAAGTTGCAAGTTTTATTAATATATCTAACTTACATATTATTCATATTCATAAAATCACAACAGATAGAAAAACTTGTTTTGTTTTGCATGGTTACAAAACATTTTCTGCGTCAATCCGAAATAGAATCCTTAGTAATTCTGCAGGGATGTCTTATTTTTCACAGTTCTAAAGATAGAGTGGACGAAACAACGACACCATTGCTGGTTTAAAATAAAATGTATTCTAAAGCCTTGTGAATGGTACGCAATGTAAGCGCACAAGCTGGGAAGGGTTTAGAGATACCGAGTGGTATTAGTAGGAGTTACTCTTCTAGGTGCACTAGACTATAATAATTAACGCCTCGTGATCGCTTTCGGGGGAAATTCGCCATAATGCCGCCCTAAAGTCAGTCTACGCCAAATCGTGAGGAGTTACTCACTAACTACCTATAGATCCAAATAAAGGTTCAATAGAAAAGGTACATAAAAATATTGTTGAGCTTTCAATACTTTATCGTCTACGAAAATATCGAAAAACTCATCTAAATGAAACGAAACTCGCAATTGAAAATATAACATTTATAAAAATGTCATCCTTTTCTTATTATACTCTTAAATAAAAGTCGTTTTATAACAATTACACCAAATATACACGCCGATCACGAATTATTTCTTTAATTCGCATCATACCTTGCTAAAGAATTTCAATCTATAGCTCCCCCATTTAATCAATTACAAATAAAAAATAGCTCGTCACCACGTGTACAGCATGAGAATTGAGCGAAAATATCATTAAATCACTCCAAGCCACAAAACCTATTTAAAAAAGCTATTTTTTATTCCTCCCCCACCTTAAACCTCACATACCTTTGATAACAGGGTGACCATAATTTTAGGATTAAAAAAATCTCAAGATTTTGTAATTGCAAAAAAGATATTTTCAGCAATATTAACTATTAATTTAAAATTATGGATTCAACTCGAATATATGGTCTTTTTTATTTTTAGTCCGAGGTTTCGATAACTATGCAATTACCACAAATTTCTAAGTCTCATAATAATAGAGTAGTAAAAGATGTATATTATTACAAAATATCATTAAATTTGTAGAAATCCAATATTAAAATGAATATATTAATTTATATATTCATATACACAAATGTTGGTTACCCTAAACTTCGTTTTATTTCAGCTTAGCGCCCAGTCTAATAATTTATTTCCAAAATAAAGTTAATTTGAACCTTATTGGATAAGACAGTGTGAAGGTTTTATGCTAATGCCAACATTTTTTATCAAATGTAACTCACAGTTAACAAGAGCTTTTCACTGCTTAGGGAAACCTATTAATTAAAAATTACTCTTTAAAATCTATATGTTTAATGTAGAATGAATATATTACGCTCACGACGAATAATCAAAACATGCAGGATAATCTAATGAATAGTGAGATAAATGGCAAGTACTAACATTTTAAAAATCAACTGGTTATATCGTGCTCTTGACGACAGTTGGTTTAATTATTACTTTAATAAACTTACTGATAAAAATCATTTTAGGATGTACAAAAGACATATGTGTACATGCTACAATTATATGAAACATTAAAAACTTAGTGCTCTAAAACGAAAATGTTTCAACACATTTTAATACAGTATCTACCAATGTATTTATAAATTTAATGATTTCCTTATATTGATAAGCTCCTTGTCCACTGTATTTTTAATGGTTGAACTTAGATATTTGATTGGTTAGATATTGATTGACTTAGATATTGGTTGATATTAACTATATATCAAAAAATAATAAAATATAATAAAAAAAAGTAGAAAATATTTTAATTTCTTTGAAATTAAACTTTTTCAATATGTAAAAAAATCTATTTTGTGCATGCTAAAAACATAAAAATATAGATCTATTTCATTTACTACAAAGTACCACTTATAGCACATACATAATTTATTAACACTGAACTAGCACACAATGATTTAATTTCAATTCCTAACCTCAAACCTCAGTGCTAGGTTGGAAACCACCTCTAAGTGTTTTATCGTGTACTGCGCTGAGATGCTTATCGCGATAAAGAATAAAGACAATATCTAACAATTGGTTATATTTAAGCAAAATTAAAATGACGCATGAAATAATAATATTAAACATTTTGTATAAAAAATATTTTTTTCATGAATTAAGCATTTCAGTTCTTTGTTGAGCTAAATAATACGAAATTAAAATAAAATTACTATAAGAGCTCTCCAGCTTCAAATGATAAATAAGCATTAATTATATAAAATTAAATTTGAAAGTTTCTCAATTTGCAAGAATCGGTTAACTTCATATCTCGAGAACGATAAAATTCTTTGTTATAAAATCTTAAAAGGCCATTAGTTATATTGAAAACGGTTTAATATCGAAACGGATCGGAACGCCCCCGGCCGCGGCTATCCGGCAAACTTTGGGCCCCCAAATGTAATTGGTTTTTCAAAAACCTCGAATTCTATAGATTATATAGACAATTCATGTCTAAGTGTATTGGTATTGCTAAAAATCTCCTATATCAAATATCTATTTATACTCGTAGATGTTCCACGACACTAGGATGAAAGATCTTTCTATTCTACGAGGTCCAAAAACCATCTACTATCAACAAAATAAATAAAACTTTTATACCAAAAACGAAAAAAAACAGCAATTACCCGAATCAGTTGACAAGAGGAATTTCCTAGAGCGTTGGGAATAGTACAAATTTAATTTTCACCTTAATAACGGTTCAGATTTTTTTTTCCCTCCACTTTTGTTCAACTATCTTATAAAAGATGCATCGAGCGGAAACGGAAAATTAATTTCAGACAATGCGAGCGAGGCACGAAACAAGTTCTGGCCGATTCTAACCTATTTATTCTGGAAAATGCTGCGTTTGAATTTAAAATTCAATGTAAACTTTTTACTGCAACTTCGCGAAAAACAAAAATAAATGTGGGAAAATATTACATTTAAATAAAAATAAAATTTCCATTACAAACGGTTACATTCTTTAAATGAAATTAAAATTTAACCTATTTGCTCGTATATAATATTAATCCTAAATATATTTTGTAGTATTTAAAGATATGGTACGATCCTACGGTACTTTCGTGAGCAAGTATGAATTGCACTTGGGCTTTCATTTTACACTGTTCTTGTTAAATGTCTATTGAAGATATTCTTTTTATTATTCATAAGTAAGTCTAGCCTTGGTTTTTAGTGGTGTGATGATTTATACATGATAATATGTGGAATATATGACTTAAGTCTATTTCTAAGTTGTAATACCTGTACAAAATATAGTATTCTACAAAAACTATTTTTGGATAACAAAAAAAATAAATATTCTAAACAAAATTGAGATAGAAAAAATGACAGCAAAAGAGAATTAATAATTTGTCGGTAAGTTTATTTATTTTATTTTTCACAGTCCGAAAGATGAATTTGAAAGAAAAAATAAACTATGATTCTGTTATAGGAAGAGCATAAATTAATCTACACGTTTCTATAAGTATGTAAAAGAAGTTATCACACTTACTGTAATGTCTTTATTTTATTATTTTTTTGGTCATTCTTGATAAATTTTAAAGTGGTGGAACCATAACCAAATAGAAAAATCTTCTAGACGTTAACATTTTCCCTAATCATCCATACAAAATTAAAAAAAAATGTATTACTGAACGAACTTAAATAAAATGCCTTTTGTAAATTTAATATGCTTAAATAACCAAAATTTTTATATGCACTTATCGTATGCGGAGTTCCAATAATTCCTCAAATACCAAATATAGAAAAACATTCACTGACAACGACAACATCTAAATAAAATTTAAATGACATTTATTTAAAATAGAGAACAATATTTTAGATATGAGAAACATAGAACATAAAACAAGTTACAAATTAAGTTCAAATCAAGTTGCAATGGAGAGTTCTCAATACAGAAACCAAAAATACGTTGGAAATATTTAAATCGTTCCATTGTACGGGATTGGATGTCGAAAATTGCCTATTACGAGCCTTCGAGTGCGCCAATATTGCTGCTTTATCCAATTTATTGTTCGTTCTTTACTATTTCTTTAGACAATGATGATTTATTGTTGACGAGTCTTTTGAGCTCTTTGCCGGTGAAGTGGGAATCGTTTTCAATTGAATAACGGTATATTTTATTACCTAAAGTAAAGGATACGAAAAAGATAAATCTCTAGATGCTTACTATAAATATAAAACTCGAATTTAAAACATATCGTATTAAATTGAATGTCAATTAAATTGTATTTATATTACAAAAATATCAAAAAATGGGAGCAAATCAAATGAAATAAAGATAAACAATAATAGATGGCACCTGCGTCTCGATACGACACCAGTATGGGCGATAGTTTATATGCTAAAAGTTGCAGCTTCAAATCCAGCTGATATTGATATATTTTCATCCTATATTATTCATATGAAATTTTATTCAACATTTAAAAATGTTTATAAGGAAAAAGAAATTTTATTTCACAGAGTCCCTGATATTTTTCGTAACGTGGAAGTACTTTTATTTTTCATATACAGAAATAATTTTAAAAATAATTTCACAAACGCATCTGGTTCACATATTTCGCAATAAGAAGGTGAGGGCATTTAATTTCACCGGCTATATATTTTAGAAGCCTTGCACTATTTTACGAAAGGGAGGCATACATTGTGGAGCCGTAATGGCTGGATTGTTTTATAACACTCATTATGAGCGAATCTGCTAGTGGGTATTAATTTGCGTAGGATGGTCTTGGGTGCTGTAATACGAGAAAATTGGAATTTCTAAATAATGGCTAAAGGGTTAAGAACAGCGGCCGCATTACTTGCTCAGTATATATTTGATTTAGACTAAACTTTAACAATAAAGAAATATATAATATAACAATAAAATATATATATAATATGTAAGATAACAAATAATACGTAATACTTATTATTTTTAAAATATATAGTATAAAAATCTATAAAACTTAATTGAATCCAAAACCCCTAGCAGTTTTATTTACACAAAGGATATGTTTGTCATTGGAGGGAATATTTTCAAATGTAGCAAGGAATTTGGGAGAGCGTAATTGACATGTCTTATATCCAATTCCGAGCTTGCCGGATCGGGTAACTTTCGATATTTTGAACGCAAATTTCACGAGTTTATGTTAGTCGGACCTTTAGGATTGGCAGCTAGAAATATTTCATTTATCTCGTTTAACATAATACGGATATACTTATGTATCAATATATTTTAGTTATTAAAATAATATTTTCTTGTTTATTAAAGGTATATTGGTATAATTAGTGATTTTGATACTCGAGAAAGAATTCTGATATAAAAATCAAACCCTTAAACAAATGTTTACTTTCAAATATTCAACTTGATAATAATTCATTCTCATTTTCATAATTTAAAACGCAATAAAGTGAGTTCATAAGAGTTACTTGTGTGATTTCTATTTTATATTATAATTAGATTTTAATATTTAATATTGGTACACAATCAACCAATTCAAAGTAGTCGTAGATGAATTCTTAATAGTAGAAAATGTAATTAAGTCAGGTAAATCGGATTGAGACAAACTTTTCGCGCGATAACTGGAGCGAAAGCTCTCGCTTATGTTGCCAGCTTTGCTCTTAGATATTTTGTGAGTAATGTATCAAATGTAATCAAATGTTAATGAATTGGCAAATATTTTCTTAATATTTGATATCCTTAATCTTGATTACGATTTTCAATTAAAAAATAAATATGAATGTTACATACAATACAGAAAATTTATATGGAATAAAATAAACTTAAACAGAAATGTTATTTATTACATTTAAATATATTGAATTCATATGATAACAATGACAAAATTATTCAAAAAAAAATATTCAATAATATTTTAATTAATTTAAAACAAATACGTCGGCTGGTTCGTATCAACAGTATTTGGCACAACATCCTAACTTTACGTCAACAAATTTCATTACACGTAATAGTAGTGACGAAATATAAAATAATTTTCAGTCTAGTCCCGTAGCCAATCGAGCCGTGTACTTGTCGCTGTAATAAAAAAATGGCTCAGATAAAAATGGCAAGAAATTGTTATCATAGGAGGCGTGAGGGCGGTTTTATGTAAGCAGTGCCGGCTTCGTAAAAAACATAGTTTTGTTTGCTATATATTTATTTTTAGATTTATTAAAATTTATGTAAACACTAAAACTTATTAGAAAAAATATTATTTTTATGACTGTTTCATTATAGCAACAACGGGAAACTATTGCTACATAGCGCTGTTTTACAACAAAAAAAATAGAGCAACCAACAACTTCTTCTGAAGTTAGGGATATTTGTGTGAAGCATTAAACATTATTTATTGTGTATCTAAAAAGTAATACAAGTATTTACAAAGTATTATTTGAATTATAATGTTGCTTAAAACCATCCTCCAAGTTATATTCTTTGGCTGATAAAATGCAAATTGGCGAAGATTCGTCTCAAGTTTTTATATTACTTTCGCTAATAAACGTTCCTACCAGATTGGTCTGCACACAGTTTTATATCTTTTAGAAACTCAATTCTGAATTTCTAACGAATTATAATATCTAGCATCGCCTCAGATAATACTAAAACTATCGGCATACCTAAACATAATGTAACCAGTACTACATTTTTTTTCATTGACATAAAATCCATAATGATTCTCCTTTATTTTTGTTTGAAGAAACCTTAAACTAGGACAGCGGAAGGATGAGAATAATAATGGTTCATTATGAGGCAATTTAAAGTAAAGCGATGATATCTAGGTTGAGACTTAAAATGAACGCATTTAAAACCTAATGAGGCCGAAAGACTGAATAGTGGCGAAACCAGGAAAATTTACTTAAACTTACCTTTTGTTATATTAGGTCATTTGAATTACTTACGGTTTTGTGGTACCTTACGACCCTTATTACAATAGATCTAACATATCTCAAGATTCACTTTCGGGATCTTCAATATCTTGCATAATTAAGTGAAAAACTGTCGAAGCAAAGTTAAGTTTTTTAATTCTGAACATGATATTCAAGATTAAGAGGGAGTCCTAAAAAACTGAACCTCGTTAAAAATCAAACAAATACAAAAAGATTTATTTTAAACCAATCTATAAAATGGAACTGACAGACATATCATTTAAGCACCACTTGTGGCACAAAGAAGAAGTATTCAGTTTATGATGTCATAAAAACTTTACGACGTACAATTTGCACTCAGTGTCTAACGCACGCAGATTAGTGTCCTAGCATTCGTTTTAGACATACTTAAACTGGTTATTTATGAGGTGTTAAGCCCAGTCCCATAGGTATACTTTTTGAAATAAATGTTTAAATTATAGTGTACATATTTTTTTGCTTGTAATATGTTACCAGTATGAAAATAACATTTAAAAAATAAATATCATTTGATATTTAAGCCCATAAAATTTCATACAAATAACTAGATGACAACAAAATTGAGGAACCTTTTAATTGCGATAATTTTGGGGCGATTTAGGGCTTACAGCGAGCAAGGTCTTAAAGGTAGAGAACTAACGAGTGCCATTACAAATTGCCAGGATTACGCAACATCGTACAAGGGAGTTGGTCGCTATGTGCTAATAAATATCGCTTAACTATGTACATATGCATGGGTATTATGCCTAGTGAAGCTTGGCACTGCGTGCCGGCTTTAGAAGTAGTAAAATAGTTTTAAGGTTGTTAATTAACGAATAGTAGATTATTTATAGCGCTTCAATTTATGAACTTTCACTTGCAATTATTTTTATTGTAAGTGTCTTAAGTACTTAGAAAAAATATTATATGATTTATTCGAATACCCTATTCCAATAGGTAAGTTGTGTAATTATGTTGCGTTTATATTATGCAATCCCTTATATCGCAGAACTAATTTGCATTTTCGTTTTTATTATTTTTAGCTTTTCAATATGTAGAGCAGTAGAATAATACAAGGAACTTTACGCAGGACCGGGAAAGTATACACAAACAAAAACTAGTATTCCATGTCAACAGAGAAACTATAACTCCATGGATCAATTAAACCTTAAGAACATGTATAATCCAGTGTAGACTGAAAAGAAAAAAGGAATAAAATCTAAGATTTGTCATATTTTCAGCAATCTAGATTCATTTCATTTCCACTAAACTATAAAATGCATGCACTTTGCGTCGTCCCATTCAGTATTCGGTGGTCTGAGAATGTTCGAATTTAGCCCTTAACGAAATTGTTTATAGTATAGTTTGCAATGCGATACTTTTTGGGAAGTCTATCGTTTTAAATATATACAACAGATATAAATTGTATCCCATAGTCGCTTAAAACCCGAGTGAGAGCAAAGAGATAGTGCTAGCAGAGGTTTAGAATATTTTCCATTTGCGCTGTCAACGAAAAATGGCATTCGTATTTATTATGCACGCAATAGCTACCTCACTTACTATTGTGATAAATTCAAGTTATGTTAATATTGTCTTTCAGACACTGTCTAAAAACAGAATATAAATATTTGAATAAAAATATTACGGTTTTTTTCAATATTATTTTTTCGGTTGATATACTAAATGTATTTATAAATATGTACATATGTTACCAGTGATAATTTGGCATTGAAAGTAAAAAATATTTTCCTATATGTATATATTCGATCATCCCGGGACCGGAACAGTTGGCCCTCTTTGGGGAAGCTTACGCACTATAAACTGACTGGAAACAGTTTTTGGAGGATTTGAAATGTAAAATGTTTAAGATTCTCCTAAATAATGGGCCAACTCCAGTAAAACTTTGTGATGGAAATAAAATCTTTGAAATTAATAAATCGAGATGATGTTAGTTACCTGGAAGTTAAACATGTCAAGTTATATCTTTAAAAAAAATACGTATATTTGATAGCAAATATATAAACTACAGATAAAAACGGTTCCAAGTGGTACTTAGAGGATATACTTTTTTACCTAAGAAAAAAAAATCTCATGAAGATATCACTAAATCCTCAAGTCACTTTCACAAAACAGCAGAAACAAATCGGTGTCGTTTAGATAAATATTATCAAAGATATCCCTTCAGTAAAATATATTATCGTGAGCATGGCAATAGTTTGCCGCACCACTAGGCGTCGGTTCCCCGGACAAAATGTGTTTGAATGCAAAGTTACCTAATAAATGGTATTTGTACAAAATACAGACAGTTTATACCGTACTTTGAAAAGCATAAAGTATTTGTAACATCTACATTTAGTTTAATATTTTGTAAGATATTATTCTTTATTTCTAGCTTAAAATAATTTGAAAATACATATATCAAACTTGATGTATTATATAAATCGATTATAAAATTTTATCAGAAAAAAATAATAATATCAATCAGTGCACAAGGATTGATATTTTATTATTAAAATCTACAAAAATACACTGTAAAGATAGTAAGAGCATTCGTCACATAAAAGAACATATTAATTTATAACATTTTAAACGTCTTTCATGCATACAAATTTTAAAGTTCTGTGAAAATCGTTCAAACTCAAGATTTAGGCTTTTGAAGCTTATGCTGGTAAAATTTTCTTACATAATTTTATTACATTAAACAATTAAAGGTAAATAAACTGTATTTAGATCAGCGGTCCCAAATACATTTCGTCCATTTTTTTTTACGAAGCACCGTCATCTGCAATTTTAGTATTCTATTATTTCAAAGCTTTATTCTGTTTCAAAACAAAGTCTACATTTCAGAAAGGCGCATATTGAGTTATTAAAAAAAACCCTAGTTATTCACGATCTTCTCATGCCTAAAATTTAGCAAAACCTACCCCGTATATCACGTTTCATAGTGAAAATAGCAATTATTCCGTTATTTATGCAGTGGGGTAACGATACAAGGAGATTTATCGTCCGTACGCACAATATTACCGTTTGTTACTGAATCAAATACTAACGTTACGTTTTGTTCAGGCACAATCTATTTTGGAGAAACAATTATGTCGTATACAAAAATAAATATAAAAAATTACATAGGTTCCAAAACACTTCCTACATGTTAGGTACTGGAAAACCCTTAATTTTAAATCAATCACATTCTCACATAAACACATTTATAATACGAAGTAGGTATATGTTCTTGTAAGGATGAATAATAATGACGGCAATTTGAATATCACTTGGCTGGCGACAACGTGACAGCGAATGATTAATTTGTAAGATAACGCATGTTTTGCAAGGAATTTTGATAAAATTCTGACACAATTACTTGGTATTCCTAAATTTCTTTATTATAGCAATTTGCATATTGGCATAGAGTCTCTAAACAACGTATTTAATACATAGCATACAAAGACTTCAATAACGTATGTAGTTGTTACAATATTGATATGATATTACATTTTTTTTATTATAAAGAAATTAAAATGTAAGTTCTTTTTGCACATAGACGGTCTCCATAAAATCACTTCGAATAATAATTTGTTCGAATAATAATATGTTTTTACAAAAAAAAAAAAAATTTGTTGTACTTATGAAATGAAAAGTCGCGGTGGCCTGAAGGTTAAACGGCCCGCCTCTCATACGTGTGGGTGCGGTTTCGAAACCTGGCAAGTAACAATGTGATCTTATCCGAGTCATGTACTTTCTAAGAGTATTTAGACACCACTAGCTGTAACAGGCTACAGCAAGCCTTGGGGTCTAAATAGCCCCACAAAAGTGCTGGTGCAGAAGGCAAGAGGAAACCGTTGCAACTACCTTCCCATGAAAGTTTTTGTGACGATGAAGAAGATGAAATATATATTTTTATAGCAATTTACTAGCAAAGCAAATTACTAATTCAAGTTCAATATGACTAGTGTATCTGAGTAATTGCGATAATAAGAAACAAAACGATAGTAAACCTAAAACTTAAACGTGAACCACGTTGATGTGTTAGTAAAGTATAACCTGTTTTCAAATATGACATATTTGGTTGAGTGCGAAGAAAATATAGCGATCCAATTTACAACGCCGCCATGGAAATATTGGAAATTATTGTAAGTTGAAGCTTAAAATTCAAATAAAATATGTTTTCAGTAACAAACATTTTTATATAAATCAATCTAATTTAATCATATCCTTTATCGACTGATATTGGTTTTTTGTTTTAAATATAGAAGCTACCTTTACCTTTCATTTAATATGATAACATTTGAATAAATAATCGTCATTTTGAGTTGCTGTTACATATACAAATAGCGCTTTGTTTTGTAATGAATACAACTGCAAGCTGTAATGAATCAGAGTAGCCACTATCCCTCCAGATTAATAGCGCTGCCCAATCACGGATAAACGCATCGATTCTAAACGTCAATAAACCGATTAATTGCATCGGGAGAAGCTACGTTTGAAAAATTCCAAAGCTAAAATCTTGAAAATTACGTAACATATGTCAACTAATTTATGCTTTATATGTACTCGTAACCTTTGCCTGTTATTTCATATTTGTGAAAAAATATTTATTATTTTGATAACATTTCAATATTTCAGTATCATTCTCGAAATTAACATAAGTACCAGGACACGATAATAAAATCATTACATTTATACACAAAAATCTGTATAATCATTGTTTTTATTTTTGCCTTTGCAGGATAAGACTTTAAAAAGTTATCCAAGAATGGTTTGGCACTTCGATATTGTTACAATTTTTCACAACACATATAATTCAAATCTAATTTATCCTCTAATTCATAGTTACAAATAAATAAAAATCACATCAAATATAAATGCAAATAATATTTCATTGCTCTAAGTTAAGTTTACAAAAAAATGTCTAAGATATAATACTCCCAAAGTCAAATAACAGCTTCTGGAGATAATAAAATCTACATACCTGATTCAACCGCTATAAATTCAAAGTAAGAAAACAGTTCAATTGGCGTAGATATATGCGAGTGCGAAAAAATCGTCCATCTCGAGCGATCGTTAGGCGAATATATAGGAACTCGATTTAGAATATCGAATTTAATTTTAGTGGTTCTGTTTTTCATTACAGTTGTAGTATATATAACTATTTTATTATTCAAATAAATCTAAAGTACAAAAGAGAGAAGGAAATATATTTCGATGCGACAATGACTTGTATACGTAACAAAAGGGGTTAACAGCGTCAAGTGTACCCAACAAGAACGAATTTATGGCTGGAGTTCATTCAGAATTAGTTTTTGCACAGAGCATCGTCCTGTGTCAGTCTTACGCCATTTGCGTTGACCACAAACGGAGGTCTATGAAGTAAGCTTTTAAGAAATAGCAAGTGTTTGGTAAGCATTTTTAATGACAATTCTCAATCAGTATTTTTCAATTACTTTATCACTTTATTTCTCAATGACAAATTCAAGGAGTACTTCTTATTTTTAAATATATTCGGAAATGTATTTTTTCTAAGTTTTTATAACCTTTAGAGGTGTAAAATTAACATTTATGTAAATAGCAGTATTATAGCCAACGTTATTATTATAGTACTACAAATATATTATTTTAATCACCAAAGTTTTCAAGTTTCGTGGCCACAATTGATGACAAAATTTACAACAGTTTAAACGCACCCCTGTTTGAAATAGTTGCGACCTCTGCATTGCCATCATTTTAATAGGCAACCTGTGTCGCACACGTTTGACATATTCATAGCTAGCCAGCGGCTGCTCTATTAAATTTATTGTTTTAATTAAAATTTGCAATCCAAGATATTCTAGCTTTGAAGTTATGTATTGTATGGGTTATTATAAATAAATAATAAATTATTATATTAACCTAACCGATAAGGAATTGTTAGCTAACTTAATGGACAGTTCATATGACTAAACCAAGCCCTTCTTATGTTTTTTCGAAAATTCTTATACGTGATATACAACATCTTTAACAATTTTTAATTTTTTTATAAAAAATATTAATTGAAAAGCAAATCGATAGTCTAATTTTTCAATATATAAACGTCGAACTGTTCAAATAGTTATTGCAATGTCAGATGTCCGTCTATTTGACACATGCAAGTTGTTCTATCCGTAGTTACGCCATGCAATCAGTGTTTTCACTGTAATTAAAACTGCTTTAAAGGCCAATAGAAAGGCAATGTTATTAATAGTTATCAGAAAAAATGACAATCTGTAATAAACAAACCCATGAAAAATTACGATTGTAGCCTCCATAAAGGTTTTAATTATTTTTTTTTTCACAAAATCTTCAAATAGATAAAGAAGTGATTTGAGAACAGTTGATGTAGTAATATATGTCAAATAACATTTTAACTTATTGAACCATCAACTGCCGGCCGTTATTCCTGAGCCAAAATCAAATGATCAATATTTTCAAAATCAATTTATACTCTTCGAATATTTATTTAAATTAAAATTTATTACTGTTTGTTAAAAGATATTTTATTTAACTTCACATTTATTGTCTTCCACTGTCACGATCCCTATGAACATTTACAAATATAACTAGTCCACAAACATTTATAATACTTTATTTACAGAGTGTCTTTCAAATAAATTTTGATGTAATAACTTTAATTAAATTATAATCTGGCCTCAATTTATATTCATTTATATTCATGTTGCTTGATAGTTACAAAAATATTCGACTTTCAATTATTTTAATTATATCCGAACAATATTTTAACAATATTCGCATTTCTGGCTTAACATATTAGGCGGCATCTATTAACTATTTAAGTTCGTGGTCTTTTTTAAAGTTAAATATTTTTTAACGATATAATAAAATTACATTGAAAAAAAGCAGTTAATTCAAAAACAAAATAATTCATAAAGCAATGACTTTTAACAACCCTTTTAATATAGCTAAACATTTTTTTCACACACAAAACAACATTATACTAAACGTACGTAAAAATAAATTATAAGTCCAACATTTTTTTTTATACAAAAAATAATACCGCCCACCAACGGAACCACGAAATGATGTAATTACTTTAAAAGCCGGGCAAATATTTATATATGAAATAAACGTCTGGAGGCTGTATTAATAAAGGCGGTTTGTGAGCTCGCCGTAATAGTTTAAACAAATCCATTAAATAATATCGTAATATCTTCCACTTTGCTTTTATAACGAAAATACGTTTTCGTATTTGACCAATTATTTTACTTTTATATTTCTCGGTTCTTCTGCTTCATTCCCAGCTTATTCTAAACGTTATAAAATATATTAAATATTTATTTATAGGGTTAGTCATACAAATATGATATGGAATATATTAATATTATATTTACATAAAAAAAATCAAAATAACTGAATAAACATGCACTTATATAACAGTTCATTATATAAATATAATTATGAAAATACAACTTCAGATTCCACAGAAGAAAAACAATGTATTCGGACTGTAATGAAAACATCGTGAAAATCAAGACGGGACATGTGCTGAGAATTATTTTTATTTCTGGTATTCAATTAATAAACGTGTGAAAAATGAGGTCAGTACCTATTTTACTTCTTTTTTTCTAAACTGAACCTTCTTGACTTTGCTATGTTTGAAGAACCAACACTACCATTTCTTTTTTTTGTGAGCAATTTCGTAAATTTATCAATTTAAAAAAAAAATCTCATCTCAAACATAATTTGATTGTATACGGATCAATATATTACAATAATCTCGAGAAATATCAAAATGAATAATACAATTCTTAAACAAACAACTTACACAAAAAAAAATAAGAGCTTACATCACTGTGACATAAAAAATTATACTATACGGGTTTTTTTAAGCAAAATTAAATTTTTTCTCTGAATAAAAAATAAAAGACAAAGCGAATTTTAAATCTCTCAATAGTTATTACAAAAAAATAACTTGTAGGTAGTTTTAATTCGATAATGAGGTATTTGCTTTAACTAAAGAATTCTGTAAAACATCGTTAAAAAATTGTGTAATATCCATTAATTCATAAAGGAAGAAAGAATTGAATCGCTTGTTCTGACATTTTAATCATTGTCAATATTCATTAGTGAATTGTGAGGCGTATCACAATAGTTAAACCTAATGTGAACCAAACTTTTTCCGTATTTCCCTTAGTTACAAAGATTGTTGTCAATAGTGGGCCAAGTTATGAAATAAATTGAACCTATCATATTGACGATGAAGTATTTTTGAAAGCTTAATTACAATCATTTCGATACTTTATTTATGTAGTTATTGAAATGATTCGGTAAAGAAATATCGTAATTAAATAACGTTATAATCATAGCGAGCAGTGCATTAATTATTATGGACCCCTTATGAAAAGTGAAGAGAATAAATAGAAAAGTGGAAAACGACGAAGTAATTTATGGAAATTTAAACAATATTCTTAAGAACTTTCATAGCTTATATTACTCTCAGCTACTTTAGGAAATTCTTCGGCTGATATTTAGATTATTTTTAATATATTTCCCATCTTTTATAACAGTTTACTACATGATAGTAAAGATGGAGACAATTTTTCTTTCTAAGTACCTTCGTAGTAAATTTTGGAATTTGAGAGACTTGTTTATCTAAAATTTTAAACTTTAAAAAGAGTATTATATCACCTGATGGTAATAAAAGTCAAAACTTACTTTATATTATAACCGAAACATTTTAATAACTTGTTTTTCAAGTTGTTAAAACTATTTTCAACCAGTTTTATTATTGCACTGATATTAAGTAACGCATTGAATTCGATAAGTTTGTCCGTAACTAACTTTGAGCGTAGTTTGAAAAGTTACTTACCGCGAAGTTGAAGATCTGACGACTAATTTGCTTTTAACTAGAGTCCAGAAGCTTACACGTAACCTACAACTACATAGATGAATTACATTTGTATAAAACCTATGAATTAATTATACTAACACAGAATCCTATACATGCAACTACACTTTCACAACCAACTGAGTTAGCTTTGACTACTTTTATATATACAAACTACGCCTAACTTAAGTCACAGTCGAGTGACAGATAAAAATCGGAGGGAAACGCGTTCGAAGATTAAAAATCTTTCGGGCGTTCGTTTTAAAAAAGTTAGAAGTAAAAACTTTTTTCGCTGTAAAGGTTTAAAAATGCTGGGCGCGTGTTGCTTTTGCCAGCAACGGTATGGGACTGAGCGGTATCAGACAGACTGTAACGACTGATATCGTAGGTCTAGGATAGCTAGGAACGGACGCGGTTTCGTGTGTGTGGACGGAGAATTCTCGATTGCGATTTAAGTGCCGTTTTGAGTTCTATTGACAATTGTATACATAAAAAAATTATAGGGAATTTGATTAAATTAAAATAAAAATACTACAATTTATCTGTGTTAGTATTTTTATATGAGACAAAAAAAAACTTTTTATTCAATCCCATTTTGTAGTCCATGCAAAAATAGATGCATTATTTTACAGTTTTTATTATTAGTTTATTTTAAAGGGTATTTAACCTATAAACTTTAAGAATTATTTAAACAAATTAAAATTGCTACGCATAACCTCACGCCGTAGCATCATGTCTACGACAAGTAGAGGTGTATGTATTATTTGTAGTAAAATATCGCTCGGAGAAAAAAAATATATTTTATAATATTGAAATAACGGTTATATCTGAAAATAGTTTAAAGTAATAATGTTGTATAATAACAGAAATTGTTCAAAACACAATAAAAATGGCAGTGAACTAACATTTCAAAAAAAATCTAATCTCTAAATAATTAAAAGTTTTGCTATAGGAATTTTGAAATACAGGACTAATTTGAAATCATATTCAACTTGGATTTTACATCAGACCGTTCAATTGACGAACAAATCAGACGTAATTGGTTTCTGCATCGTCGACCAAAGAAATGTACTAAATCGCGTGCACTACAAAGCGTGTATTCCAAATTGAAATAAAGGCCGGAAGGGCCAGCATCAAAGCAATTGTGCCTAGATAGGAACCATTGCTACAACGCCATCTAGTAGAGGAAATGCGAACCGCTTCGTCCTCGATTGAAGACAGGAAGATACATCCCGGGATGCTTTTTAAATCCACTGCAATATACTACAATAGTCACAGATATATGAAATAAAATTGCTTTATTAAAACTCAGCACAGATTTATAAGTTTAATGATAACTATCAGGTATAAAGTATTTTTGGATAAGACGTGATCTTTAAAGGACAAATTATAAGCAAATTATAAGCAGTCTAAGTAAGAGGTTACAAATATTGTCATAAAGTCAATAGAAAGACTGTAAACAGCACACGTTGTGGTGCGGACAGAACATTTGCATAACAAATTGTAAGAGTCCGCGATGCTCCCATGTGATTTTTGTAAACATGAGTTAGGGATGTTAGCGTCGAGCGGGCACTTTATATTTAATGTTTATTTGCGATCATGAACACCGGGGCTGAGATAACGATGTGTGTATTGGAAATGGTCAAAACATATTGTTGAATTATATTATTGTTTTTATAACAAACATGAATTTGTTATGTAAACAATACTTTATGGACATATTATTTTAAGTAATATATATTTGCATTACTCGTAAAATATTTCAAATAATTTTGTTTGAATTTGTTTTATGTCTGTATATGCTCTTGTTTTGTTTGAGAAATCTATTGAATGATTAAAATAATCAGTGCTAAGAAAGTTGCAGAAATGTTAACAAGAATTTAATGTGTAAAGAAGGTTTATACTTTGTGTTTAATGAGTTATGGTAAAAAATTGACCTTAATTAGTTAATGTATAAATATAATGTATAAAGACAGACAGATAGATTAAAATGATACCATGTATTGGAAACAGTTCAATGGGGTCTCCTTTCCCTTTTTTCCCATTAAATGCATGTTAATATTTCTGTAAATTCTTAACACTGATATCTTTAATCATTCAATAGATTTCGCAAACAAAATGAATGTTGTAAGCCGCAGTTAAAGTCAAGACAAACTAACTGAGAACAATTTACATGAGTAGAGCCGAGTGGGGCCGGGTCGATTTCCATAACTAATTAAATTGCGAGACAAACTTACCCGCAGGTGCTGCTAGTTGTTGGAGTTGTCGGGGAATGAGCATTCAGACTTGACACTTGGCCACCGCACTCCTTTCGGGACACCTAATTAGTATCCCATAATTCTTGAATGTTATAAAATCTTCAAATTTAAGTAAACTTAAACTTAAAATGCCTAATTTTAATGCGAAAGATGCATCTTGATTCTGTAATTATAAAAAGATGACAATACTAGATCTGAACTTAAAGTTGTTATTATTTTTTTACATCGAAGATATGCTATAAAATAAAGCAAAAATTTAATAATTTACTTTATTTTAAACTGTAGTATGCATAGAAAATACTTATGTTTTTTTTAAAAATGACGATACTAAATTTCCTCGTTAGAATATTAAGATGGTCATAAATAATGATTAATGGAAACCAAAATGTTTAACTGGAATCTTACAACCTCCATTTCAACGTCAAAAGCCACTGCAAACGTTGCGGTCATTACTGAATTCAAATCCATCGGAAGCCACTTTTACCTTAAAAGTAATGACGTATATATAAACTAAATGATGTTATCTAGATAAGAATATATTTCCACAAAATTATTTTATATATGGTTGTAGAAATAGTACAACCATAAATACAATGTGCTTAAACACAATTAAATATTAAAATTCTTTTTACCTTAGAAGGTTTATAATCTACCCTAGAGGGTAGATAAAAAATAATTTAATTTTGTATGTTTAAAAGTTACAAAGTTTCCATTTTTATAGTGAAAACTAATTTCCTTAATAAGTCTTATTCCTATAACGACCAAACTGCTAAGCTGCTGCAATCGATGAGGACATTACCGGATTCAATTTCTCTGGTTAACCCCTACATTATTTTAATGTTCATGACGTATATTTGGAGAAAAGTAAAAATAAAATGTTGAGTTATTATATTAAAACGTAAATTATAAAAAATTGTGAATCAACAATTAATTTATTTCATAGTGTAAACTAAATCCAGGTCTTTCATCAGAATTAGGATTTTATTTTAAAAGAAATATTAAATTACCACTTTATTATTACAAAAGCACTAAAAGTGATAAAAAGAAGTGTATGAGTATGAAATTTATGTTATAACCATTTTATTTTTCAAATTGCCAATGCAATCTCTACTATAGTCACAGTCGAAGCCTCATTACGGTAGCCATTCAATTTCATTCGGATAAGCCGAGCCGTTACCTTAACGCTTAAGGGATAGTATACAATTATTTTATTTAAGATGATTTTTATTATATTTTATCAAGTTACTTACAAATAAAATTTAATGTTGACTATGAAAATAGTTGACATTATCGAATAAAATGAGATTTCCTTTTTTGTCTATATTGCCTTAAATATATAGATTTAATTACCTACTTTTTCCGATTTCTTTAATAAATCTCGTCCATAATAATAGTAATAATAAACAACATACATGCCTATTCCTAAGTATAAAATATGATGCATAACGTCCAGCTTCACCATTTGTAGCAAACGACGTTCATTTCGTTTCAATGGATAAGCCGGGAAATTACATCCATCCTTGACAAAGAGTCGGTTATAATTTTATTTCCAAGAACATGTCAAGAATTAAGACATTTTTTATTGTTATTTTTTATAAATCAGGAAGCCTAACGAAGAAGAGAAAGGTAGAAATCTCATTAAATATAATCTTGAAACTTATCATATAATCGTGCATTCGTCTCTAAAACGATGCCAGCTGTTTAAGTGCCCTTAGAAGTAGTACGCTTTAGAATATAAACAAGGCAGTTTTCATATCCAATTGAATTTCATTCTCTCCAAATTGAGCAATATATAAAGACAAATTAATTATATATAGAGAAATTGAACGTTATTTTTGACGTCGAAATTTATAAATTTATTTTATATAATAAGTGTTCTCAATTTTATCCTACCTCAATAAACATATGTGTATTTTACTTCTCTTCGATAACATTACAAGTATATTCAGATTAAATCAAGAATTAAAAAAATGTAGTTCCAGATAAAAGACAGAATACTATTTTGTACTAATTACTAACATGGAAAAGCTCGATATTATTTTACTTAAAGAAACCTTCGAGATATTTTTTCGATTTATAGGTAAGAATTACGTCTGCAAACTAACTTATTGTAAAATTTAAGATACACAAATAATTTAAGAACCCAGCTACGATACAAGCGAAACAAAACAAATAAATTATTTCAATTAATAAATTGCTGACTAAATTCATTTCAAAAATTGTTATTTTTTCTCCTATATAAAAAAATATACTATAACATTTCTTATTCATATCTATTTTTATAAAAGAACCGAACATTATAATTAAAAATAATTTTATTAATCGTAGCAGATTTTCCATAGGCAACAAAACTGCTGTTACTTAACAATACAGTTTGAATCCGATTTAACTTTTGATTTAATCATACTTTTGAAATATAACATTTCAAAAACTAGGTACTTGTTATTCTAAGAGAAAATTTGGTTCAACTTAGATTTTTTTTTTACAAATATACATATTTAACTTATAATATAAAAATGTTATCAGCACTCTTTTCACTGTGAGTAGGTGCACTACTTAGCAGTAAACAGGGGACTAAAGGTAATTTCTAATGAGTACCCGGAATAATAATAAGGTTAAAATCTATCGGGCGGAAATAATGCTGCCATTGAGCTAATGAAATTGTGCTAGGCTACGCTGTATCAAATAAATATTGATGTATTATAGAAAATTACTTAAAAATTAATAATTCACAATAATTTAAATGAACGAATTATGTAACTCAGTTCATTTGAGGTTGTAGAGAGGAGACCGTTTTTAGGTAAAAAATGTATATATTACGCGTTTCGGCTCAGTTTATGTTGGCAAATGAAGAATTAACTATAAAGTAAGTAGAATAGTATAATAGTATAAACGTTTATAATAGATACAACCTATATTTATACCAACTCCAAGACTGATCCAAATGAACAATCCTCTATGGGTTGAACTCTAGTTAAGGCTTTACGTATACATAAACTGTGTCCGCAGTCGGACCATCCTTTGCCCTTCAATTTGTTATGTAAATGCACCTTTTGTTCGGCAGCGTCCTGTACAGACACTCTATAAATTTGTTGAAATGTCGGGAGTTTCACAGCCAATTTCGTACAGTGGGACTATAAATATGTTTTCCAGTATTTTAGCCCCAATATCTAGCTCAGTATGGGTGGCAGTTCTGTGCGTACATTTGTACCTGCAACAACGCTATTGCGAATTAAACCATTTTTTTACACATGAAAATGTTTTAACGAGAACAACTCTGCCTGGTAAAGTAAGTACCTTTGATTATTTCAATGACATGAATATGTGAGGAGATTTGAGTTAGCATGATAAAACATCGTGAAAAAATAAACATTAAAAGAAAAAAATATATACCAATTTTAATATATGAAAAGCGAGGTTTTAATTTTAATTTTATTTACTTGTAAAATAAAATCCTGTAATAAGAATATATAACATAATATAATTTTTACTCTCGAACTCTGTGTTTCCGCAATAACAGTGACACAAATAGTAAATACGACACACAATTACACAGATAACGCAAATAAATAATTTAAAATACACTCGGGACAACCTTATCTGAAAGTGTTCACCGTGAATCTGGTGTATTATGCTCCAGACACATCGAGAAAACATTTTTATTCTTATTTAAATTATAAAGATGCTAGACGAGTTATAAAAAGTGTAATTATTACATTTAGTTTAGTCAGTTCGTCTTGTTGACAACAAAACCAACTGACAGATATTCACATGTCGTCTGCCCGTGATCACGGTTGCTGCAAAGTAACCGAAGCGTCAGGAGTATGTAGTTTTTAAAATAATAAAATACGCACAGTAATCCGAAAAATATTAGTTTCATTTAAGTCAATACTCGCGAAAGTCTTAGATCTCATTACTCCTAGTTTTCATGACTGATCTACACTATAACCATAAAAAAATATTTATTTATCTAATCATTTAAGACTCTCACATATTAGAATGACAGTTTTTATAAAACAAATTGGTGTTTAGCAAAAAAAAAAGTGTATATGGAAATTGCTGAGCACATAAACAGAATTTTGAAACGCAGTTTGAAATTCTGTTGATTTTAGAACCAGGAGTTGCACTCACAGACAAAATACTCGAAATAGCCTAAAATTATCCTGCAGATATGAAACTAAAATTAAATATTTTGAAATATTTAAAAAACAAAATATTACTTTAATTGCAAATTATTCTTCTGAAATTCATACAAACTAGGCAGAATGCAACGAAATTTCACTGCTAAAATAAATCAACTATCATTGCCAAGCAAATAACCATCATAGTCATTCACATAATCAGAATAAGCTATAAAACTTAATAATCCTTAAAACCGTTTTTATTAACACAGTTACTATTAGCACCCACCCATAATAGTGAAAATCAATTGCCATCAATATTCATTCCAACAATACATATTGAATTGCGTGATAGGGCTGGAATGATGAAATCATTGATTGCAAAATCATACCTACCTGCAATTCCCGTGGACAGAGGGAGCTACTGAGCCGGCCTCTTAATATGTAAATTGCTTTCCCGCAGAGAGCCTAACTGGCTATTGTGTAACGTTGAAATGAGGTGCGATATCTGAATAAACGGTTTAGTCTGAGATAAGCTTAGGATTCAGTAGTCTTCTGATTAGAAAACTCTTTTAAGTTCCAAGACTGAGAAACGTTACTTATTAACTGTGCCATTAAAACTTCAAATTTTGTTGTCGATAAATATTAAAGTTCTTATATTTTTTTGTAATAAACACAATGATCCAAATCGATATAGCATTATTAAATAATATAAATTATTTTGATTAAGACGATTGAAAAAAAGATCAATAAATGTACATCCTACAGTGAAAAAATTATAACAAAGATAGCTGACATGACATAATTCTTTAAATATTTATTATTGATTCAATTTTTATTTTTTTAATTTTAAAGCAGAAATCTGTTTCTTCTACAATATCACGTCTCGGAGTTAGGTTGCAATCTTTAAAGGTTTAATGAAAACTGTCAATAAATTATATTTTTGTGAAGGCAACGCAGGAAAAGAATTTCCTCCACTATCGTTGGACCGGATATTGGCACTGCCGTCATTTCCGCCCGCCATTACTGACATGCGAATACAAATGCCACGCAGGCTTAAAATAAGCACCCCATATTACATTCATACCATGGAACTGGCACATGTGTAACATTATCATATTATGCATTTATTCATTAATTTAATATTTCATTAATTAAATAATAAAAAAAATCTAATGGTTTCTCATTATTATTAAAATCCTAAACATCTTATAATAGTAAAAGAACGTCTATCCCCTAGTCGTCCTACTTCAAATAGTTATATATTTTTTGATGATTTTTAAGATTAAATATGGTATTTAAAGGTCTATTCTTTAACAGACCGCTATTTTGCTGTACACTAAAGAGTTAAATTGTTTGTATTTATGGTATTTGGGTAAGATCGCAGGACTACGAAACAGCGTCTTTAAAGTCTGGTCCGAACCCGTCACAACAAAAACATACCAGTCTGCTTTTTAAATATACCTCCAAAACTGTCATTTATATCTGAAAATAACATAATCTAATTTATGTCAGTCATAATAACATTTTTACACCAAAAAAATCTGAGATATTTTATTCGATTTTGGAGTTTGGATACTAAGAGCCCACTTAAAATAAACATGGAACAAAACTTTATATAAATTCGAAGAAAAAATCTTAAGGAGTTTTAAAAGCATTCAGCAGTCTATTTGCGAGCAAAATTCATTTGCGATTCATCATGTAAATTGTTTTGAAACTTTTGAAATAAAAACATCGACTCATAGCCAAGTTTATGATTTTTTTATTGCGAATAAAGATTTTGGTTGTTGGCTAATATATAATTCTATTAGACACCATTATATGAATAAATAAAAACTCTAATAATATTTGTCTTATCATTTGAAGTGTGTGACATGATTATTTCTATAAGTACGTATAACATATTTTAAAGTTTTACAAGTTATTAATAGAATATTGCCACAGAAAAAAAAATTATTACAAAAATAAAAAGAAGTGACCCCTAAATTTAATGCACTTATGTTTCTAAATTCTAAAATAAAATTTTTGGTATCTATGTCTAATTTGATAAAGTTATGGCAAGCGATTGGTTTCACTGGCACTTTTTTGTGACATTTATTAAGATGTGAGGGGAGCATCATATAATTCGTTAATGTTCCATAAAAGTTTGTGAGAAACATTGGAGATTGAAACGATTAATTACCATTATTGTTAAGATCTTTAGAGTTTAAAATTATTATTTGCTTTCAATATAATATTATTAGAATACGAAGAACCAATAAAATAGAATAATTCTTTAAAATAAACCAATACAATCTTAACAATATTACATATTATCAAATTAAAACGAGGAATCTCATTAACATAATTTGGCAAAGTACCATCACGTGTGAATGAAATTAAAAATATCATTTTATATTTCTCCCGATAAAGCTATTAAGCATATTCAGAAAAATAAAGAAATTTAGTACAATACTCGTAAAAGGATTCTCATGTACAAAGCTACGTTATTCAAGATAACAGTGACTTAGGAGGAGTTTGATGGCTTCGGTGACGTACGCAGGGTTTAAGTGGCTGCACTCGTAAAACATTCTGCATTGTCCTGTTCTATATAAAATTTATAAAAAGCCGACATATATTAAATTATGCAAAAATATATAAAACTTTAACGATTTAAATATATTTTACCTATAATATAAAGAGCAGGTTTCTTAAAGATTACAAATGTTACAAAATTTACAAAAAATGTTTTTAACTTCTAAGTATAAATATTTTAAAACAAGGCCTTATCGTATCTAATGAAAACCAATAAATAAAGTGCAAAAAAGGGACTTCATATGTACGATCCGCTACTTTATATCCTCTAATTATCTCAAAATACATCGAATTCACTTCCCATATTTCAAGCTTCAAATTATCTTCCCAAAAGCAAAACTTCTAGAAAACTAGCTCATTCTGTACATCAAAGGCTCTGGCAGATTAAAAGTAAATAAGCTAGCGTATAAGACGGGACGGTCATACCCAGTTCAATAGTGTAAGATAAAAGCGCCATTGAAGCGAAAAGATACGTATAAAGAATTTTCAAAGCCGAGAGACGGTAAGCCTTCGGACGATAGATTTATTGTTTAAGATTGTCGTATGGACGCTGCGATTGTAAATACAACGGTTTCATTATTGTGTATATTCTTTATGTTATAAATATTTTTCTTTTCTTTATAAAATTTTCATTGTAAATTTTAAAAAATCTAATATGAGTACACGTGTATACACGTGTCCAAAGCTAAACATAACGTCTGTGAATTGGACATAGCTGATTTGGTACAAAGTTCTTGCGACTCACTTTAAACAGTCACAGCGAAACGTAGTGCGATGTATTGAAATTCAAATCGCCTTGAAGCAGTCCTGATAATGCAAAGCCGGCTATTGCTCCAGTATATCAATGAGAGTTTTGGCAAGAGGATTTCGGATTCAAATTCGCTGGACTGCCTCTCCAAGTTGGGGATTTGTGTTGGACACGTCCTTATCACATTTGCATATGATTAGTAGCAACTCTGAAATTGTAGTTGAGTTGTAATATATAAGCAATATACTAAAAATTATCAGTTGACTTGTATATTGCATGAAAGAAGATTCCTTAACAACCTTCTTTTAAAGACTCAAAGCCAAAAATTTAAAGGTTCAATAGATGAAAATTAAAGCACAAGTCCTGGTTGTATGCAAGTAGGGCATAAAAAAGACAAAGTCTCGCGCGTAAACGAAAAACGAGCATTTCGATCTATCGATTGCGAATTTAAGAGGAGAATTGGACCAATCCCGTTTCGCTATGCAAGAGCGCGCAAACTTATTAGCGAGGAATCGGTTAACGGCGACCTTTCTTTACTTTTTTCAGGTGATCGGAGGTGGATTGATTGGACAGCCTATTGATTGCTGGCCTTCTGACTTATTTTTTCATCATCCGAATCCCAGTTACTGTTAAACATGTCCAGAGCAAGTGGCGATCAAGTTTGTAAGAAGACTTTCCAATTTTTATTTTATGAAACAAGTTTTTAACAAAATTGATATATTTGAGTAAACTAAGTTTATTATAATATCTTAAAATATGTAATATATCTTAAAGGAAACCGAAATAACTTATACGTTTTTGGGCCTAAATGTAAATAAATGACAAAAGACTTAATTGTCCGATTTCTTAGGTACTTGCAAAAAAATCTGAAAGTTTTGGCAATCTGAAAGCTAAATAGTAAGAGACTAACTAGAAGTGGGGCCATGTCACAATTTGTTTGAAACAGATAATTTTACTTGCTGAGTTGTTTAAATAATATTATTTGTAAAATTTATTATATAATTAATTACAATCGCTATATCTATTACATATATACAATAATAAAATCGTTCACGGGGTCAATTCTGTACATTGAAAATAAATGAGAATAAATCCCTATTATTCCTAAAACTATTTTAGTATATATTATATCATACTAAGTTATTCCTAGAAGAAACAGATGCCAAAAATATGATTTTTGAAATTTTTGTCTGTTTTACACTTATAACTTAAAAACTACTGCACGGATTTCAATAAAATTTTATATGGGGGTTGCTGATCACCTGGTGCAGCATTTAGGGCACCTTTTATCGCGAGAAAATGCCTCATTCTTATGGGAATATTTTTAAACTACTTTGGACGAAAATTATGTAAAGTTACTTGCATTGAACACTTAAGGGGTTTAATAATGACATGTTGTATTTAATTAATGTTTTAATTTCCGAGGGACAACCATGAGTTGTGTCGTTGTAGAGATCTAGAATGAGGCAGATGCGTACGCCCTCTTTTTCTCATGGCCAGTTATATGTAGCTTTATCTCGAGTGAACAAAAAGCCTGTTTTTACTCACTGAAACTGCTAATACGACTTCTAACATTATTTATGAAGAAATTTTGTAGTAAGGTACTTTTTCTACGTAAACTAAGTCGCGGGTTATATATAAATTCTCTCATCCATTGCCTTACTACCAGGAATAACTAAATCTTACTTTATTAGAAACTTAGTACTTTAGGAGGTTTTGCTTTTTGGATTAATGATATGTATATGATAATGGTTGCTCGATGTCAATGTTAATGTTAGCTAGTTGCTGATTTTTTTTTGATAGTGTCCAATCATTAAGACAAATATACAGTAACGAAATCTTTATCAAATTGATAATGATTGTTTTTCATTGATTAATTGACTGTTTTTAATGGTGTAATTGTAATTTTTCTTTTGTAATTCTTTAGGGCCAACATTCTTGCACTTTTCCATCCAAAATCTAAATAATGTCGGTCCTGATAAAAAAAACACATATGTATGTAATTTTGTCTAATTTGTAACATGTATATGTGAAAAAGTATGCTTTTTCGATTTCCAAGATATTATAGATGGTTCCAAAATAAACTCTTTACAAAAACTTCTGATTTTGTGGATATTTTTAATGAGTGTAAAAATAAATAAATAAAAATATAAATTGTTCTGAAGCCTAACCCGCAGGCGTAAATCATAATTTGTATGTTATAAACATCAAGAAAAATATGAATAATTATATTCAATACTCCAATACAGTGGCTATGGCTTTATCAGCCATTATAAAGTCTAAAGTATATTTTCAGACAAATACCATAATATTTTCAATAACTTTATGAATTATAAAAAAGTCAATTTTGAATTGTTGTAACAACGATGTTAAAGGTTATATACTAGGAAGTGTCCCTCGATTTCGCTTGCTATTTCATGGATAGGGATAAAAAGAATCATGCGCAATTTCAGCGATACTTCTGTACCTTCGTACATATTATTTTTCATATAAATTAATACAAAATTCTTCAGTACTTCTAATATTAGTGGATGGGATTATAATTTCAATTATGAACCCCGACGTTATTGCCAACTGTTTAAATATGTACATCAAAATAAAACACACATGGGCTGTCTCGTTAGCTTGAAATTCAGATGAAAGCACAAGCGCACGTCTCCGCCAACAATATTAGAATAATTGATTAACTAAACGCAAAGAGAAATAATCGCGATTCAGCGTTTTACTAACTAAAGGTTTCCATAACTGAACATTAAATATTGACAGAGGTTCTTAGTTGCTCATTATTTAAATGAAAATCTATCCCAAATATTAAATTTACATCAGTTTTGACAAACAATGATTTCTTTAGGAATTAATTTAAGATATAAACTAAGAATGTATCTTGAAGGTTATTTGGATATTCTCCCAAAGAAAATATAAATATATTGTATAATATTTTTTATGTAACCTTTTGTCGTAGTTTTGTATCCAGCCTAATTCACTGTCGTGCCAGGAAAAATGATTTATAAAACCCGCTTAGCTCTTTCATCTCTTTCACACCCACGACAACCACATTTTTCCATTTCTCTCTTTTCGAGTCCAATTTCACAGGCCGGTGGATGCTTCTATCGTAATGCTCCTATTGATTAAGATGCCTGAATATTCATTCAATTACATGCCAGCGAGGTTTTCTGATGAATTTCTGTTAGTATTAGTGCTTTAATTTATTTCTTGTTTAGACGCTGCGTGGTATAAAAGTTTTTTTCTTTCAGTATATTGTAATTTAAAATTTTCATTCAAATGATTTTTGACAAATTTTTTTCTTGTGACCAGAACACACTAAGCTGGAAAAATTTGATATATTAGACTTTTACTCATAATTTTATGTAATATTCACAATTTTCAAAGCAAATATTATTAAGTATAAACAGAACGGCATATAATAAAATCAAAAACAAAGTCACGAAAATTTATTGAATTTTTAAATAATTTTACCACTTTCATCCATTGAAAAGTAATTTTTTTTAGATCTTAGCTTTGGAGTTTGAGACTTAATTTTTTATGTTTAGCCTGAGTTAGCATAAGCCGAAGTTCAAATTTGTTGGGTATCTACCCTTTTCGCTCTTGTCGCCATGTATGAGGCCTACTGTGAATGCCACGTCAAAAAATGTTCCGCCAGACTTATGGGTGGTGGGAAAATTGTAAATAATGAATAAATAATAACAAAGGAATTAAAATATAATTTGTGAGTAATAAAACAATAAGAAACTAAGGCTAATAGTTAGTTTACATCGTAATGTTAGAAAGCTGTGAAAATCATATAAATAAAAAAAATTTGCTTGTTTATCATAAAATAACCAGAAAAAATACATAAAGCTAAAAGGATAGTTTTAGAATTTTCAATTATTTTAGTTTCAAACTTTTTTATTTATGTGTAAATAATGTCTTGTATTTGTTTTTAGGAGTGCTGTATACGAGATACAGCCTTAAAACTTTTTGCATCTTTTTTCCAAGATAGTGGTCGGTAAAAGGGTGACGACCCCAAAAACTTGAACTTACGCTTCCACTCACCCAGCCTACACATGAAAAATATGTTGTCCTGTAAATAACGTTACCCTAAATCTGTTTTCAATATACTATTTAACATTATTGTAAAATATTTTTTTTCCGAATATTTACTTATACACATTAACTATTATCCGAAACCAGGAAGTTCAAAGTGTATTTGTATAATCATATGATATGATAATTAATCATACATATACGTGGATATATAAATATTTACAAATAACTGGAAATAAAATTATTTCAGGTTTTTTTTTTTTGTAAGACTGGACTAGAAAGTGAAAATTGAAAATTAAAACTATGTTAAGAGTTTCAGATACCACATGGCATTGGTAGTCGAAGGGAAAAGCAAAATATTACACTTTGCAATAAATTTATTTATATTCATTTTCTTTTCAGTTTGCCTTTTATTTCAAATGATAACATTATAAATGAAACATATATTTTTCGCACTACTACGCGTATTTTATTAGGTATTTTTAAACTACATACTTTGCAGCAATCATGATCACGGTTGCTGCAAAATAACCGAAGCGACAGGAGTATGTAGTTTTTAAAATAATAAAATACGCATAGTAATCCGAAAAATATTAGTTTCATTTAAATCAATACACACGAAAGTCTTAGATCTCTTTATTATTTGTTTACATTATTTTATAAAACTCGCACCACGATGACACGTTCATAATATTGGTAAAGAACTAATACTTTATTTCGGAGCAATCTAAGTCTAATCGGGGAAAGGCACACTAAATATTCATGGTACAAGAGAGATTTTCTTTTGCGCAATATACAGAGGTTTTCTCACAATCTATCGTCGGTATAATGGAGCTGTTAAAGACAATATTCTCGGAAACATATTGGATGCAGCTCGACGAATGTGTAAGCGAGCGCGCGACGACCGCAAGGGCTGGGACATACTGGGATTACTTGCAGGATAAATTAATAGAAATTAATGCTGCTTGCATATTATATTTATAAAAAGGTTTACAATAAACAAGCCAGAGACAAACAACGAATTTTATTTGCTTGAACAGCTATTCGGTTTAGAAGGAATTTTCACGAAAAGTCAAAACTGTTCTTACATCAACGTTTAACAATTCTGCAATCTAGCCTGCCTTATATGTTTAATAAAAAAAAAGTATAGATTAAAACGAAATATATATATATATATACTTTAGAAACATCTTATAAACATAAATAAAGTCAGTGTACCATAAGCTTTAACAAACGATAAATCCGTAGCTACATACATCTGGGCAGACGTTCGATTCAATTTTATTACTATTCTCTTGCCGACTTATTTGATTCACCCGTCAAAGGCTCGGAACACTTCGGTTACATTATCCACAGCTTCACTACTTGCTTAACTACAACGAACTTACTGCCTCCTAATACTTCATTTTTAGTGCTGAAATATTCTATTTGAAAATAAATAGTGAAAGATTGAAACTCCTATTTGTAGCGAAAATTGTGGTATCCCGTTTTTTCTTCAGGCACTACTTACATAAAATTATCTAAGGTGATATACAGTTTACTGTTTCTTGGGAAACCAACATTCCTGAAGACCAAGGTCAATAAGAATTACGGGCTCACTAACGAACTCACTAAGACTAGGTTCGGCGTAAATTTGAACGGAGAGAAGTGGGAACGAGAGATATAACAGCTAAATCTCTCTACAACCTACTAGAGGACTTGGGCCTGTCCAGAAATAACATCAATTCATTCTGGGAACATACGTCAAAGGCAGCCCTAGTGGGTTCGTTTCAAATTTGGTTAGATAGAGAGAGGAACATGAACGGTGGAGGAAAGCGTTTAACTCACGTTGTTAGATGCCCCTTGAACCTACACCTGGGTCGTAGGTCCAAGGGCACTATTAAAGCTCCTGTCCCTACAACGCGATTGCCCCGGCACCCTCATGGTGACTCCGTGGAATTCTGTGAAGTTTTGTCTCTGTCTATTTTAAATTTGTTAATAAATACGACGAGTTTTCTCGATAAAACTAAATTATTGTGAAAACTGGCAATGTAATTATGACTGTCGTAAAAAAATTATCGTATACATCGATTTAGTAAACATATTCAAACTTGAAAATGTTGTTAATAGGTATGGATACATTATGCGGAATTATGTATTTTTTGTTATATTGTGTTTTATATAATTTTTTTTTTTTGTTTTAGCAAATTTGGTGTTAATCTTCATTTTCAATACATTTCATACAGCAAAATCCAGCAAATTAGCAAACAGCTTAGCAATGGTAAAATATCTAAATAACATTTGACTACAAAACATTTAATACATATATTACTTTAAATTTAAGGAACTGCTTCTCAATACTAAGATAAATACAGTTGTCTCGCCACTCTTGGTTCGTTTTCCACTATGCAAGTTGACCTCAGAAGCTGAAGGTACTACAAAAAGTGATTTACTCTCAATATTAGGAATAAAATCTAAAGAGGTAAGTAGAATCATTATAGCTGGAATATTTTAAACAATATATATTATACATCATGAGAATATATCCTTTCAAAGGAATTTGAGCTTTAATATGGACTATTTATTATTGTGGAAACAAGTAATGGAGGAAGAAATAAATATACACTTATATGAATTCGCTTTTCATGTTAAAGCCTGGTTTAACAATTTTCCACACAAACTAATGTTCGAACACCAAAGTTCATTATAGTAATTGGAAATCCAACCCAAATCTTAAAATCAACTTACTTCTAGTGAATAAGTTACCAAAGAAGCCTTCAAAAACAATTTCACTAGAAGTCATAGAATTTATCGCGATACATTTTTTTTTTCTATTTCCTCATATTTTTTGTTGAAAGAGCTGTGAAGTTATTTATCTACAAAAAAAAAACTAATTTATTTTAGCCTTTATATTAAGAAAAAAAAAATACCATATTTAATGTTAATAAATATTAATCCTTCAATTTAAATACGACAAGAATAAAAAGATATATAATCAAACTAATACCTCTCGAATTATTTTCGGCGATCCCATATATCTTTACTAAACTTAACTACTTAATTAAAACTATATTTTCCGATATCACTCACCTACTTTGGTTCACATTTTTATTATTTACGAAGATTTCGGTTACTTTGAAACCGTGATCACGGAAAGACAAAATCAAGGTGCCTTTATTTAAATGTGTTAGTCATAAAATCCTATGTAAACCAAACCCTATATTTGTATGAATAGATTTTGGATTTGAATCCGTTACGTTAGTGATTATAAAACATATAAAAGTAAAACAAGACAAGTTAAATAAAACGGTTAACGGGAAATTTTGATTTTTTTGGTGTTTCATTGAAGAATATGTGGACAGGTTCAAAACTGCTACACCGAAATAAAAGACGTGTTAGAGGGAATGTCACATATGGATTTCTTGAGCTTAAACAAAATCATAGTGAATTATACTGACGACGTGAAACTCCAATTCATATCGAACGGCGCCAACTACGGAATCAAAGTTGATAAAATCGGCTTTAACTATCCAAGTTCTGCAATATCCTTTATAAACAGATGGGTAATAATTTGTAACATTGTTTAAAAAAAATTATTACTTTTCATAATGTGATATATACATATTTTTTTAGGTTGATAAAGCCACTTTAAAAAGAGTAACAGATGTTTTGGAGCCGAATGATATCAACAACAAGTCATCCATGCTGATAATAAACGCGGCTTATTTGAAGGTAAACCTATTTTAGAAAGTATATATGAATTCAATATTTATTTTGATATCTTTTCATTCTCTTTCCATTTGAAATCGAAGCCTATATCGTCAAAAGACTTTCAAAAATATGTTACAATTTTTTGTAAACGAACGAGTATTTATTTTTTCTTATTATTATTTATTTAATTTTACAAATAAATGAATGAAAAAAGGTAACCTGGGAGATCCCATTCGATATAACATTGACAAAGAATGCAAAGTTCTATCAAATCGATGGGAAGGTGTCCACTGTATCAATGATGACTAAAATGGATACCTGTTTGTACTTCCAAGACGAAAATATGAATATTCAGGTACATAACTGTTATATAATGAAAACATTCCAACTGTCTCTCCGTACAAGTGTACTTTTAATATAACATTTAATATAATCAGAATTTTAGCATTTTTAAGATTGTTAGTACATCAAACAACAAATTTTTTACAGTTTGTAACCATGAAATTGGCCAGTTTTGGCATAACAATGTCGATCGCATTACCTGAAACACGAAAAGGTCTTTCTGAACTCCTGCACAAATTATTACAAGAGCCAAACTATTTTGATCAAATACAAAATAATATGAAGTTTGAAACTATTAAAATAAATTTGCCGAGGTTTAAAATAAAGAACTGTTTCGAATTGGATAAATACCTAAAAAAGGTACGATATATTTTTCTAAATTTAATATAAATAATATTTTGTAAACTGTAACGTATTAATTTAATATTAGAAGTATTTATTTAATATTAGAAATATATTTATTGCAAGTTGATTAATAGATATATTTTCTGTGTGTTAATGCAACAAAACAAAAAAAGGGGCACCTGATGGTTAGCTAAAGAAAACACATTGTACCTGTTCTTATAGGTCCAAGTATCCGAACCAGTGACTTATTTACCGTTAAAATCATAAGAAACAAACATGGTAAAAAAAGGAATAAAAAAGTGTAATAAATATAAGGACTAAATATATAAGAACGTTGAGAACTATACAACTTTATATTTAAATTTTAGATAGGCGCAAGTCAACTTTTTAATGAAACATACTCGGGCCTGGATAGAATATTGAAGAAAAACAGCACATCCAAAAATATACATCTTAGTAAAGTGAAACAAAAAATCTTTATTGATATTGATGAAATGGGGATATTCAGGAAACTCCCTGGAGGTGAATTTATAAAAGATTTACAACATCCCCGTGCGAGGTTAACTTGAAAATTATCCAATTCTGTACAGAGGAAATCGACTTAGGTATAACTTAGAAACTACTGAGTCGTAAAATTTATTGATTACTATTAAATGATGATAGGTTTAATATAAATCACAACACCACAATGAAAAGAAAATGTATGTGTGTAATATATGTAAACCAATAATTACTCAATTAAAAGAAATTCCTTTACATTATTTTATTTTCCAGAGATGTACGATGAAACGCATGGACTAGCTTTTGGGTCTACCGAAGTTGTTGGAGATCATCCTTTTTACTTCACCGTCAATTTACAAACTAGTCCTTTGGAAAATGCTCGCAGATATCATTTATTTCAAGGAGTTTATTATGGACCTGAAAATTAAAAAGAAAACAAAGCTAGACTCCCTTTTGCAAATCTTTTAATTCTTTAATTTAAACTATTAAACTAATCAAGTGAATTTCAATGACAGTATTTTATATTGAATAATACATTATAAAATGTTACTTAAAAATGGCACAAAGCACAATGACAGCTAACTAGCGGTCACGTGCCGGTCACGTGCAGCTCATAGATATGTAATAGTAAATAATAGAGCCAATCTCAACGGTGGAATGAATTTGCCGACTTTCAATCAATTGCCAGACATTATTTGAATGAAATGAAAAGGTATTGAAAATCGTAATGGGCATGCAAATGAAGTTACACATTTATGTCTGAATGATTTTTTTTTTGTCTGTTTTACATTAATATAAAGCCGAATAAGACTGATGGTATTGATAAGCTTCATTAATTACCGTTAAAACTGCAGCTACATTGATGTTACTCGCTTTGATTTAATTAATTCATTTACTCATGTTGTATAGCTATCATTTAAATAAAAAACACTGTTGTCTTTCTGCATGTCTACATTATATTCAAGAAAAGCTATAAACCTACTTTTTATATTTGTCTTAAATATTTTAAAAGTATTTATAATAATCTGAGTTCATAGTAAAACTTATTGCAAGTGTGGACGCAGCCAACAACTAGCTCATAACAAAATCTATCACAAAAAATATTACCAATACTTTGGTCAGATTGGAGCCAACTAATTGGGTCCCTAGAGATTTACCTGTCAGATGACAGACCACAACAATCCTTGTTTTGTGAGATGAGTCTACGCTAAAATACTGAAATAATAAAAATAAAAAAGTTTTTCTCGTTCACGTTATATATCATTTATCGTTAATTATGTTAGTAATAATATTCCTAGTTCCCAAACAATCAGGCCTCTGGAGGGTGTTTACTTATCCAACATAATGTTAAAAAAGTTGTTTATTATCACCAAAAGTCTATAAATATTTTTAAAAAATATAGATTTTTTTCCATTACTAAAATTATAAGTTAACGGTTAAATTAAAAAGAATTTGGGAACCGAAACTGGAAATCTTTTTAAGTTTCGTTGACATAGAACCAGACAGAGATATTTTTTCATTATTTTTTTTCTTTTTCATCATTTGATTTTTTTTTTTTCATTATTTGATGTGTTAAATAATAAGCATTCTTTGAATGATCTTTGGAGTTTGAAGTTTTGTTTGCAGAAAATAAATAATATCGTCTAACAAAAACTATCATCCGCCTAATTAAGTCATAACTACGTTTATCGCCTGTCGTAAGTGTCACCTATCCCTGTGAATTTATTCACCACCGGTACTTTATATGCATGACTATTTAGATTTTACAATATTCAAATGGCCACAATAACAATCACAAGCAATTATAAAGGAGTTCGGTATCCAGTGGTCTGAGGCGTTAAATATGCAGATTAATGTTTCAGCTCCCTGTTATTGTATAAGGCTGAAAGAGGTATATATTTGTTATAATAAATTCATCGTATAATAATTTTATACTCTCGTTTACTTTCAGTCCTTTATCTTGTATATTCAGAGAATATCAAAAGTATAAGTAGTTATATTATGTCACCTAAATTTAAAAACTATCGCACTTGCAGTAATAACTGCCAATTGCAATGGTTTTTATACCTAAATGGGGGAGGAATATAACTCTTTTTCAGCCACAAGAGGGTGAACTTTAAAATGGACATACATTTAGTCCGTGATAGTGACTTCAACCATGGACTGCAACCGCACCTACATCAGGTAGTTAGGTAGGGTGTGCAGAAAAATCGTACCCAGGTCGCACTACGACAGGCCATTTGTTAATTCGTTGAAATATCGCAGCAGGCGACGGCTATTCATTATAAGGCTCGTTTGTGCCACACGTGTACAGTCAGCAATCAACGATTTATTGCTATGCATTTGGGGAATTATTATATCTGTGATAAATTAACTTTATGTTATATATTTTGGTTTTGTTTGTTATTAAGTTATATTTTAAATAATGAAAACATTTTTCGATCAACGATATGTATTTTAATTTACAAATAAGTTAAATATATTAGCGAGTGAATATTATAAACCTCTCATAGATTAGCGTATCAAGATATAAATTTAAAAAAAAACGTTTAAAAAAGGAGCCTAAAAAAGAAATAATTTAATATAATGTAACACTAACTTTGTGAAATGGCATAACATTCTCATAGCTCAAATTAAAAACTAAATGAAAAGTACCAAAAAATTTTGTTTATGCGATCCGTACAGCTGATGCAAATCTCCGAAGGTATTATTCAGTCTGTTTCTAAACAATATCAGTGTTGTATATGTGTCATCTTTAAGCCTTTCAAAATGCTTACTTTCAAAAAAGTTCATGTCTATTAGTACTTATAGTTTTAAAAAAATATTTTTCTGTACAAATTACACTTAAAATCAATAGTATCTCATTACAAAATAAGAAAAAACAAATACAATTTTTACTTACTTATTTTCTGGGCTGATTTCATAAAATTTTTTGTAGTCTGAATCGGAATAACCTAATAATTTGCAAAATATGGAAAACCAGCTTGAAACAAAACTAATAGTATTAAAACAAAACAACAGTGAAATTTAAACTATCCAAAACTAAGCAAGCGTTGGTTGTAATTTAATAAAATATAATCTAGTTAAAGTTTCTAAATTGTAGTCAACCGTGAATTTGGGGCTGGATATCCATTTGAGTATTTACTCAATAAGCACAAAATTTTAATTAAAATGTTCGTTATTATAAAATTATAACTAAGTACAGGTGTATACTAAAACTTTAAAAAAAATTCTTAAGCAACAAATAACAACACATAACTTTTTAAACTTAATAAGTGTACATAACATGTGATGATAATTTGTATATTGATATTTAATACAACAATAGATGTGAAACTCTAAACGATTGTTCATTACCTATTAAGAAATTAGGCTTTCTTTCGTGATAACTTTTAGTAAATCTTTAGTATATAATTGTCCTCTCATACTTTAATAACTATCTTTATATCACGCTTGTATATAAATAGTTTGTTCAAAATGTACTTCAACAACGATTTCAGAAGTGCACTCGTACCTAAAGTCTAACCGAATTAGGACGCTTACACGCTTAGGAACGGAAACCAAAACGCTATTAATTAAACGGATCGTAGAGCGACCGTCTGCATAGTTCTTGTTTGTCTTTAAAGTACAACCTGAAAAGTATCAAACTGGATGAATGAATACTTAATTTTGATTACAATCCACAAAGACCCAACAAATATTCTTATTTATATAGAAAACCATGATTATTTTATAAAATAAATTTAATTAATTCTAATTTCTAGAACCAAATTAATTTCAAACAATTCTCGCATTAAATTGTGTATCAAATCACATAGATAATAGCAAAATCTGAAATGTGGTTATTATCTATAACGAGCGCACGTCGAGTTCGTTGTCAACTTGTTAGTTGCCGCAATCACTGCATCTGAACACCAATCAACAATTTTATTCCGTGCTGATACACCCCTTATCAGTTAATAATGATTTAAATTAGCATTTTGAACATATTCTCTATAAGACAGCATTTTTTCTATAGTTAGACGCTGCTAGAAGTTGTTGGAAATAATAACAAAAACTAAAAGAGTTTATACATTTGTTCTGTGATAATTTTCTAGTTTTATTTCTGAACTTTGTTGTAGGTTTCTATTTTTTTGCCAAAATATTAAACATCCCAGCAAGACTCAATCGCGACCAAACTGAAGGTATTATAATGAAAAAAATCTGACGATCGTTAGTCTCACCGCAACTAAAACAGTTTTTGTTCGTAGAATATTTTTGAAATAAAAACTGGAAAAGTTTAACCTGACTAAAAAAACTTAAATGAAAAATAAAAACTTCGCAACTATATATTTTACAAGGCTAAAATAAAAAAAAATACTATTAGTTACTCAATTGATCGATACATCTTTTTCAAAATTATTTTGTGAAATTAGTATAGAAACAAAATATAAAATTTCATAAGTGTGCGTCTATAAATAATATATAAGTACCACAAGTTTGCAATTTTCAATATTCGCTTACGATAGTATTATGTTATATGAATGAAAAATTGCAAGCGCTCCGAATGCAGTGTTAGTGCCTGTGTGTGTTGTATGTTGTGTTTATAGTTAACAAAGTTATTTTTACAAAGTTACGGTTAGAAAACACTTTTCAATAACTTTGAGGGATAATTTTGTAAAATTATTAATTGAACACAATAATAATTACAAATTCATTCAAAGTCAAGTCCTTGTTACATTAATTTACATATCAAGTCACAAAATAGCTGTATTTAATAAATAAAAGCATTTCCCACAAAAAAAGGGAATGAAATAAAAAGATGCGTAATTTTACAATCAAATTCGTGTCACTCGGCTTTATATTAAACGAATAAACGCTTTAAAAACTGTAGCCAATTACACAATTAACGACGAAGGTAAATAAATTTCAGGCGGCGCATTAAAAACTCAATCAGAAGCCGTACGTGCGTATAATACAAAGCGCTTTAAGCGCTATTCGAATCACGTAGGACGCTATTCAAAAAGCATATCGGCAATTATAATTTGCGAAATCAAATGAAGCACTTGCGGTAGCTATTATGAAATAACGATGGATAGTTTGGTCGTTTAAAATATCAATGACGATGATTGATGACTACATTTAGTACAAATTAATTTTATATAATTATTTAGTATACGAAATTTGTATACACAAATAATAGAAAATAGATTAATCGCAACATAAATGTTAGAATTCCTCAATTTATTAATTGAAACATCATTCCGCTCGTCATCAAATCTTCAAATAAAATCGTTAAAATATATAACAAAAACTTATGTATTTCGTCCTAATCCAGAATAATAAATAAAACATCCAATAGCTACAATAGAAAGCTTATCGGCAATATAAATCCCGTTATCAATAATTAAACGTGCAATGCATTTTTTCCCACACCCAACCCCAATAACTCGGACGTAATCCCAGCACATTGTTAACTGTTTATATATTGTTTGTTTATCGTATTACGATGGACCAGTATTCAAAACAACTTTATATGATTTTTCCTTCCCCTAATGTCGATTTTTTATTATACTTTCTTCTAATTGTTTCAGACATATAAAATTAATGTTTCATGTACATGAATATAATAACTTTATTATGGAAACGTATATTTAAATGTATTTATTGTCTGAATCTTAAAAGAACGGTAAGATGAAGATAGATATAAAATAGGAATTAAGGCTTGAAGTAACATTCCGATTATCAAATCGGTATTGTGATGGTCAACGCATATCTTCTATTAAAGTGTAGTGATATCAGTTTTCTTCAGTTATTGGCTTGTCGTACCTTATTTATCGTATCTTTTTTGTCTTCATTAAAACATAAATAAGTCACAGTTCATCTCATTCGATTAGGTTATAATACTTTTCGTTTGGGGAACTTTTAAAATTATATTTTATTTTATAAAATCTTTCATTTGTTTTAGGAGTTGAGAAAATGAACCTACCTACGTTTCTACTTTCTACAATTTTTTTTTATATTTTTTACTATAACTAATATACCAGAATCCGTGAGAAATTGTCACTGGCAGACAGAGTCTCCAACAGGGTAAGTGTTCAAATAAAAAGGCTCAGTTATCAATTCTCTATATCGCAGGATGAGTTCCCATAACGATGGCAATACAGGGCCTGTAAGTTACGCCCTCTTTGATCGTATGCCACAAGTGAAAAAGTTTTTAATATAATTACATCTGTATACAATTCTAAAAATTCAGTTATATATATATGAATAATAATCTGAAAATATGTAACTCTTGATTGATTATCAAATAGTTTTCATATTAAAGAAAGTTACTAAACATTTTTAAGAGAATTACAATTAAAAGATAATTACGTATCATTACTTTCACTCTTTCGATGGCTTAAAAAACAACTGCAATAATATTTTTCTCTTCGTTAGTGACTTGGAACACAAATTTAAGTTGAAGACGGTCATTTAGCCGTAATAATCGGACAGCGAATGAAGGAAACAAGCGACTCTTTATTATACCGCTCACGTGTAATTGGAAACGCTTCAAAAATTGTGCACAATATGTGTTTTAGGGCTCAGCTTTGTAAAGGGAGCGTAATTGTTTTATCTCTACTTGCCATCTTTTTCTAAATCTTAATAGAATTTTGATTGTATTTTTTTCTTCTATACCTTTCTTTAATATTTTTGTCCATCCTAATGACTAGCAAAAAATAGTACTTATGTCTGAAACATTTTTTACATCTGATATCTATATAACTATTTTATCTATCCAAGTACAAAATTAATCGATTGGAGCACACTTTGAAACAAGCCAGGGACTGCACGGTGTAATAAAACGGAACTTCAATTCACAAATATCCCTTTCGATGCAATTCCATTATCCCGGTAAGCAATCAAAGTTAAGTAGAGATCATCCATAGATTCGATTAAAATCTTACTATGCACTTTCAGTTCGACTGCTGTAAACACGTACAAGTTGATAACTTCTAAAGATTTAATACTGATGCTTGCAAATTGAAGACTCAACTTTGTCCGCTAACTTATCTCGTGATATATTGTTCAATATTTCGCAGTTTATACCTATTTTTTATTAATAAGCAATAATAAATGATTAATGATTAATACATAACTATATTAAAACTAAATATATAAGTAAATTAAAATAAATATCAGACAGAAATACCTATAATTCGTTTAATATTTAAAAAATATTGAGGTGAAATACATACTTGAATTAATGTCAACGATGTTTCCTTCGACTTTATTTATTTGTATTTTAATTCAGACTTATAATCATTTAGAATTTCCTACTGTGTTTTAAAATGTTATGTCAATATTCTTGGAAAACCTTTCTAATCCCATTCAAATAGTTTGTAAAGAAAAGCGGAAGACCAGTACAAAGCTAACTCGCCCTTATAATAAGTTCAGTGACGCGTCACGTCGGTTGCTGACGGTCCAATTTGACCCGGGCCCACCCTTCGAACGGGTCAATTGACTATAGTCACCCGATGTTTAGGGAATTTCAATTGTGTAATGACCTTCTGAAAAATTATCCCTACCATAAAAATATATAGTTAATTTTTTTGTAATTAGCATACATTTTTTTTGCACAGCAATACTAATTTTTATTTGTAAAAACATACTTATAACATAAAAGTTAAAAAAATTTAATTGTAAAAACATACTCATAACATAGCTAATTAAGGTGTATATCAAGCTCCTCGAAACTTTAATACCATTAAAATAAACAGTACAGGCTGCTAGAGAGTAGACAGATAAATACTTACGTTTCAAAGATATTCAATTCAGCATAAGCAAAGTAAAATTCCGCACCAGGGGTCCGCATTTGAGACACTCGAAGATCGGATTTGAATGTTGAAGCAGCTTTAAAATTAACATAATCCGGTATTTGCGCCTAAAGTTCTCCTTGAATTATTTGTAAGACGACTCAGTGATACCTCGCAATCGTTACGCTGCTATAAATGAGATCGTAAGTGTAATTTGAATTTGTCTTAGAAATATACAATGTAATTAATTGCGTTCAACAATTGAGCAAAATTTAGATAAAACTTATTTACTTATCATTCCTTATTATTATGAATAAAACTCAAATCTATTAAAAAAAATATAGAATCCGCCAATCAATTACCCTACAGCAAAATGACTAATACAGACAGCATCAATGTACTTACTTATACTACTTATGAACACACAAAATCAACTGTCTTTCAAAGTACAATACAAACTCGATTTAAGACATTCTACTATAGACGAAAATAGGTACACAATCACTCAACCCAGCGCTTTGAACTTCAAAACTAGCGCGTAACACGCCAAGTATATACATTTCCGCTGTAGTATGTAAAACCGTAATTGCGACACTGATACACCGCCGCAGTATTGACATAGAGCTGTCACCGTGATTGTACATTGTAGTCGGATAATCATCAAAGTTAGTTCTCGGCAATTGGCGTATAATATTTGCATACGGCCCGAGGCCCGAGATGATGCAAACAGAGACGTATTCGCTAACTTTAATTTTACCCACACGGATGAGATGTATACATTATAATGTCGTTTTTATATTATATCACTGAATGGTTGTACAGGATTTTGTTCATGAAAAATTTTCTTCTTGACATAATATGTTTAAATTTTCAAAAGAAACATAAAAGTTTGATTATCATGGATAAATATAATATCATGGATAAATATAAAAATAAACCGTCACGCTCAATCGATCCGCCATATTTCATGTTGTATTAAAACATAAACCTCTGCAGGGGGACGTCATTTCGCAGAGCTGACCAGCGCACGGTTCGTTGGCTCGACATTTGTTTGAAAATCTTATTTCATTCGGACCTCCATAGATTCTAAATTCAATTTTATATACTCAATTTAACGGTAAGGAAACTAGTTTGAATTGTATTTGCTTGTGAATATTCAAACCTTTCACAATTTAGTCTTATTTATGCCGTATCTTTACTTGAATCTCTAAAACGGTAAATTTCTAAATATAAAAATAACTAAATATTTTCTAAATCTCAATATTTTACTGGACAAAGTCGTGAACATTTCTTTCCCATTAATGTATTTGCGGAGACCGCAAGTACAGGGTGTGATGTAAAAACTTTGACAGGTCGTTAGGGGCCGTCTAATTGGCTACCTGGGGGACATTTACAGCAATCACTTCCTATTCTTACATATATATATCTATATCTATCTACACAACCACACCATAATACAGCCGTCACTTACAAAGCTTTATTATAAATAAATACATTTTGTTACCTTAATAGCCGTCCATCAGTTATAAGAGGCATAAGCTTCTATACATATATATAATATATATTTTTTTCAGTTATTATTTCATCATAATATGTTTAAATAAGCACCTATATTTTAAAAAGTCATCATATTTAAAAAAACTAAACCATATACCAATAGTTTTTGAATGTCATGTCAGTTAAAGTTTCTTGTAGAAATAATTTACAAAATTTTGAAAGCAAATATTCTTTAATTCAAATAAATAATAATAATATATATTCTCAATCCAATAAAGACACTTGAAAGGTTAGCGATATCATTAAAAGCAATATCAATAATAATTACTTCTATAAACACGCCATACCATATCAGTCGCGCATTGGATTATTAAAAGTTATTTAACCAGAAAACTTGAAACTTGTTAGAAGTTCGCCTGTTGCAATGCTGCGTATAGCCCACTCATGAAATTAAATTACGTCGACCGGCTTACCTTAAACTTATTTTTTACCAATTTCAAAGATTATAAAATAATGTGAATTATAAGAACTAAAAAATTTATTAATTTTCCACTACCATTATGACGTCATAAACTTAACTAAGAAATTATGTTAGGTGAAATAAAAATAGGTACGTCAGTCTTAATGTTTTGAAATTTACTATCTAAATAACTCTTATTAATAAAGAAAGTCATGTTTGTCACCTGATATTCAATTGGATTAGATATATTTTAACCTTGTCCTATCTGATACTTTCATATTCTTAACCGTAAACATATTGCGATATTGCTAAAGAAGGAAAAGTTCCCCATTTTGCGTGCACCGCAGTCTAGCCTCGAAGTTGTGTTTTTTGCCAACAAATAAATTTCCATCCAAGTTGTTATACTTAGGATAAGTAGCTATGACGTGCTGAAGCGTGCGCCACGGATACTTGTTATAACTTGTACATCACTAATATGGCTTTTAACGTGGTGTATGAGTTATTATTTCTACAAAGTAAAAAGTTTTATATCCAAATATGTAATAAGTAATATTAATATGGACAGTTTTTAAATTTAATGTCATAGTCACAAAAATGTCAAAACATATTAATCAGAAAGTTTTTATTAAATCAAGATTTCAAATACAATTCAGTTCTTTTGGTCCACGTTTCCGAACCAGAGGAGGCGCTCAATACCAGCAGCGGTGGCCAATCATGCGACGTTTGAAATTTTAAAAAATCACAATTGACGAACGCAACCGTTACTAATTTGACACGTGACGTCACATTTGTTCCTCGCTTGTCACTGGGTAATACGGGAAAATTAATTGGTTGGTCCCAATGTCACATGTTTTATGACCTTTTGTTATGACATTTTTAATAAATTGGCCAATTTGTTTACTTTAAATGGAGATTGTTGTTGATGATGCCGCTGTTTATTCAACTTAAAATGCTTAAAACTGTCATACGAAATAACTTTCTGGCTATATACCACAATCACGACTTTAATACTTAAAAGATGAGTATAAAGTGTAAGAAGTATTAAAAAAGCGATAACAATAAAACTAATTTTGATTGCCATAATTCAATCGCTATTCATAACAAAAGGTCTATAGGAAAATGAGAACGCCAATTATTAACTTTAGTACGATTCACAGCTAATGGAAATTTAAACACTCGTTTCCTGAACCGTCTAATTGTCGGCCATTTCCCATTTTAGTTTTTTTTCCCTCTTAGTGTCAAATTGGCTATTGTCGAGGTGCATTCATGTGAACAGATTTTTTTGAAGGCACGACTCGATCGCTCGTGTGAGGCATTTCTGCTTTGTATCGTTTTATGAAGTTTCACTAACGCTGCGGCCAAATTGGCGTACGTAATTCAATTGTGGATGCTCTGTTAGTACTTTTGATTGATTATATTGAATATTATCAACAGTGTAGACAAAATAATTAAAGTTGAAATGAGTGAGTATATTGTATAGAAAACAATATACACATTGCTCTTTACCTTAAGTATGTTTTTTAGACTAAGAAATTTAAACATAAATTTATTTTATTTAATTTTTATTAATACTTAGGTAAAAATATAATATATATGAAAAGCTTTCAGCTGTTTTCGTAGCTTAAGCTTCATATAATTATACAATAATAATACCCTTCTCTAATTCTAAACAAACAAACCCACGAATGAAAGATCGAATCCTATTATATCGGTATTATATATCGGTTTCCTATTATAGAATTTCTTTATCTAACATTTTATTCCCCCATTGAACTGAGATTCAATTAGCGATATCTGGATGATCCGATATAAATCCTAACGAATCTGTCAATCAATGCACCTGTCAATATAGTTTATAGTATAATTACAAATTACATTATACAACTAATAAATAAATAATTAATATTTACTAAAAAAATTCTTGAAACGAAATAATCTGCGAAGTAACAGAAGTGTACATTTAACGAAATACATACATGTTTTAATCAATAAACTAATCTGTGGCAAACAAATAAAACTGGCTTTGATAACGAAGTGATTAAATATTCCTTAGTTCATACTTCATAGTCATATTTTTAGCATTAAACCAAATTTGAGCATCATAATTAAACTTTTTGCCAAACGAATGATACAGAGTATATATTAATAAAAATTACAATTATTATTTTTTTCGCATTTATTGAATTTCATCTGTGAAGTTATTTACAAACCAAACTAAATATTAATTATTCGGTCGAAACTTATAACAGAATTCCGAAATGGTGTCCAAGCATGAAAATACTCTTGGGACTGACCTTCTAAATGCTGTTAATGAAATTTTACATCCAAGAAGTTTAGTGGCTCGCATATTTTTATATTTCATAATCGGATAATTGAATCAATTTCCTTGGATAGCTTTATATACAGGATATTAAAAAAAAATATACATGGAAAATTACTATATTGTTCATTGACGATTTTTAAACCATGTTGATGGTGTCAGTATAAAAATTAATAGTCGTATGTGAGCTGGTATCCACAATAAAAGCTAAGCGATAGTAACAAGCCGTATTATTAGTACAGAATCAGCTTACTCGCGTGGCAGCCCGTGTCCAATCAGGGGACGTGACACGTGTCATTTCGCACCCCTTTTTGCACGCATTCCTTTGATTTGTTTGACACAAACGGGCATTTTAACGTTAATTAGTTTTATATACTTATTCCAACGGAATCGTGCGAAATCGTTATTAACTTAGTTATATTTAGGTAATTTAATAAAAAAAAATAGTTATTCATACTAAAAAAATTCTGTTTCCGACTCATTTTCTAATATTATATACTTTTTTAACACACAGGCTTACAGAAGACAAAAGTTGCTTATGATTTTGAGGAGAAGAAAATATTTAAGATCCTAAAGGATTTTAAAGAAATTCAATATTTCTAGTAAAATAAAAAGCTGGGGAAGTATTCCGATATTTGCGTTTCTACCGCCCGTCTGTTCAAAACTAAAGCCCGTGGGACACGACAGACGCGCGTTGCACGCGACGGATCAACATTATCATTTGACACTGCATTTATTTAACGAAATGTTTGTTTACGTCACGCTTCGTATTAACTGCTTTACCGACCTTTTATTTTGTATTTTATATCAGGTCCATATAATAGGCAATATATATTATATTTATTAAAAAATCAATTGTGTTGTGTTACAAAAGAATTACATAAAATTCAACTTTAGTTTGTTTTTTAATTTTTCCTAGGTAAATAACTATAACCATTTTATATATATTTTACTACTTACACATACTATGAATTGCTAAAGGATAGGTAGGTGGTGGCCTGGAGTGAAGTCGTGGTGGCCCGGAGGTTAAAGACCCGCCTCTGATACGTGAGAGCGCGGGTTCGAAACCTGGTAAGTGCCAATGTGATCTTTTCGGAGTCATATGTACTTTTTAAGATTATTTAGACACCACTCACGGACGGTGAAGAAAAACATCGTGAGGAAACCTGGTCTTATAATTTCAAATTATAAGATTGAAATCGCCAACCCGTCTAGAGCAAGCGTGGTGATTAATGCTCTAACCTTCTCCATGTGAGAAGAGGCCTTTGCTCTGAGCAAGTGGGCTCCGATAGGCTGATGATGATGATGATAAAACAAAAAAGACATTGTATGCGTTAAAACATTATTGTAGTAAACTGTTATATTGTATTAAGCCGTAATAATAAATTATGCTGTACAATAATTTAATTATTCTAGATGTTCGTTCTATTATAAATTGAAATGCGGCTAATGTTATTAAATGAATTATTTATCAAACCAATTAATCATTTATAAATCAATAAACTGTAAATTTGTTGAACATTAAAATATTAAGCAATGCTATTTAAAAGGATTTGAAAAAAGGGTTAAATCATTCCAATAATTAAAAGCTCCAGAAATAGTTGTTAAGGTTTAAATTAAGACCAATCCCTTTATTACGTAATATACACAGTAATTAAGACTGGACACATTTAAGTATTACTTATTGTTCGAATATCCTGTTGAAATAAGAAGCCTCAAAATATGAAAGTTCAAATCATGACTGTTCGGGAGTTTTCATTAAATCTGCGGGGCTGCAACAACTTATGTTAACTTAATTACAATCCATTCCGATGGAGAGAGTTTTACAAAATTCCATCTAAATCCTCTTATTCTCAGCTCACAGCACTCCAGAGGCTTCAGCAATACCAACATTACATTTCACAGTCGGGGACTAAAAACTATTGTACAATTTTAAAGCACATCATAAATGCTTTTACTATTCATAGCTCTAGTGCTCCCAAATAGTAATACCATTCTAAGTCATTTAATCAACTTGACATTTAATTAACATCTCATACCCTAACATTAAATTGTTCATAATGAGCCGTTGTTAGAAGGAACGGAACGAACGAGATTCATATAACTACCTTAACATTTACATGTCCAATTTATTTCAAGTCAAATGTACTTTTTGTAACCCCAGGCGTTATGACGGGATTTACAAATTCGTTTTTCATAAGCTATTAATAAAATAAATTTTTGGTTTAGGCTAACAATGTTGTAACCGAGATTCATATTAATGTTTATCGTATAAAATTCATAAAATATTCGCTCCTAATTATATAAAAGTGAGAATGATATGAGAATATTTATTAAAGTAAATTTAATATATCATACTTTTTGAGTATCGTCAAATCTTTAAATACTAAGCTATTATTAACATTGTATGGAGCATGTTAAGTAGCGAATAATTCAAATCCACTTGAACACAAAAGATGAGGGCGGAATGAGCAATGGTATGAAAATGTAATTATTTTATAGCACTCGAATAAAACAATGAATTTTAAGGCCTTTTCATCTTTAATTTATGGCTCAGTGAAGAACTTACGTAAAGCAGTCGTAGTTTCAGAAGTTATTATAATAATGTTCAGATATATTTTAAGTATGTATATTTCCCATTATAAATGAAAAAAAAAATATAATAGAAAACGATCCACAGTTGATTCTTGTTTGAGTTCTTTAATAAATCCTGCTGCGAATGTCCCTGGGGAGTTTGCAATGTTGATGGATAATTAAGTGGTATGTTAAAGCTTAAGATGTGTCTATATGAAAACATTATTTATACTGCTAAGAATAAAAATATATGTGTTTAATATCACTGAAATGGTGTTTGTAGTAAAAAAACATTCAATACCACTTTTGTTTCATTTCACATTGAAATTATGTAAGAGTAACCACTTAACTTACGTCCAACATCAAAATTGTTTAATATGCCCGCCCCTTTAGCCGCTGTCCCGCCAGAGTCATCCCAAAGGACCTGGCGATTAAATAAGATGCTGCTGAACAGGAAAATAACCGAACATTTTAATTTTCTAAGCCTTTTCCGGAAAAGTCAACTGAAGTTTCTTTGTCCGTAATAATTGAAATCATTAATTAAACTTTAAGCTCTCCCAGTAAAAAATGGCAATTGCTTTTAATTTAAAAAATTAACCAAAAATATAATGCACTATAAATATGTTATTTAAAATAATAACTTCGCTATGAAGAAAACAGTTTACAGTTTGCAGTTTGAAAACAGTTTGAAAAAACAAGAAAGCTCAAATTCATCTTCAAATATTGACTATCAAACAAAGTTATAAGAATTTGCATCCGCAAATAAGAGACAATATATTCAATTAATATAAATGTTAATTCGGCTGGCTCCTACCGTTTGTTTAAGAAAACGTCGTCTTGACAATCAGGAATTTGAAATTTATATCGGATAGCTACATAAAAGTCCTCCTGTGTTGTGTGTCTTTGCGAGTTTAAACTTGTAGCCAAAACTTCTTGTGGACATATAAAATAAACCTTTTGTAGTATAAATATGTATCACGCTATATTATATGCACGTAATCGAGATTATCCGCTTTGGTTTTATGAACACACTCATGCTCACATAATGTATACAGACTAATAGTGTTGTGGCCATATGGTTCTAGTATTTTTATAGATATCGCTGTGACAATTACAGGGTGATGGTAAAAGCGCATCTCGCCAGCACTGACGCGGCAAATTTGATCGCGCGGTTTCGGCTTACGAGCGCGTTTAGTTATGATCATACAGGGAGCTCATTTTATATACAATTAACTAAATAAAAATGATATGGCTCTATGTCATATTTAAGAGAAAAATATATTATCCTCCTATTAGTATTTAGTTTATAAAAAATATTTCTTGTTGTTTAATGTTATTCAAACTATTAATCTGCACTAATTAAATATAAACATAAGTTACAAAAACGGCATATAAAGAACAAATACATTAACTCCACTGAAATAAAAATATCTACGAGTATTTAGTACCTAAAAATGACTTTAAGAAAATAAATTATAATATATATTACAATGAACATATATAATAAAAATAAATATTTTCTATTTTACGAAATATTTTTTAAGTTAAAAAAAAAATATGACGACCTGTATAAACAATAGCGGGTATGATTCGAGCTCAAAGAACCGTGAAATTGGTTTATTCGCCCGATCCGATGAATAATTAATATCGTAAGTGCACCTCCACAAACGTATGTATAGCGAAACAAATAAAACGTCTTCAGACAGAACCGCGGTATTAGCAGCTACTATTTCAGCTTTCGTCTAAATACAATTGTGAATATTATTTGTCAAAGCTAATTATAATTGAAATTAAATTGCCGTCGTACGTGTGCGTTTGTTATATGTAGTCAAATTTCATTGAGTCCAAATATCACATGAGCTAATTATTTGTCATTACAGTTGCATATAAAACTGCGCGTTAGATATTTCGTATGGAAAACCTTAACATGCGTCTCTGTAGCGCTTATGGGATCGCATCTGCATTTATAAACCACGTGGGAAATAGCACTTGGTAGCGGCTTATCTTGAGAAACTTAACAATGACGAGTTACCGCATTTAATTGCATTCTAATGTATATGTAATTATTAATTGGCATCAACATACAAGGATATATCTATGCTACCTGGTCGGCTTACAACTGGGCAAGAATTAATGCGTTGTGAATAGTTACTTAATTTAGAAAAATTCCTACAGATATCTGAACGAGAACATCATTCTCATTAATATTAATGAATCAAACATAAACTTATTCCAGTAAATGCAGTGTTAGTGAACTAATAAAAAGGGAAATCGATTGAAACCAGCTAGCTCGGTTCGTTATAGATAAATATTTAATAGTTATTGTAAAGAAATAACAGTATACAGTAAAAATATTGCATAAAATTATTCAATGTTTTATCGCATGTCATTATTTGGGTAATACAGCATAATTATCAACCAATTTAACCGGCTAATGTTATATATGGAGCTATCGTTCGCACAAACGACACAATATCTCACCTGGCAGAGTTAATCTCTCCAATTAATAGCTCCCATCGAGGTGATTGCCGTGACTTTCATAACCCCACTTCGTACATAATGCCTTTCGTTGTAAACAATAAATAAACTTTTGTTACGATTTTCTAAAATTACAATATAATAGTACAACGCAACTGTTTGAAGATATTATTTACTTTGACATAAAATAAAATGTTTACCTACCTGTTTTTTCACAATTTTTTATTTTATTTTAGATACCTTTGAGTTATTCCAATTTTATCCCCATACTACAGTGCCAACTGCGCACACATCAGCCACGTTATATAGAAACATCCCCATCAATTCAACAGAAGGGTTGGAGATCTTGTTTAAACAATCAAAGCAAAATTTTGAGATTTCATCGCCTTTCGGCGGTGAATTTTAATGCCGCCATTAAAACCATTTCATTACTTTCACTATTGAGGGTCGGTCTTGATTGTGGAGAGGTAAGAAGACAAAGAATTAAGGAGCTGACGATTTTCAGCTATTATTCAATCTAAGAAATGGCCTGTAATTTTTTTTCCTCGTGATATTTGTCATCATTAAAATTAATATTTAAAATATTTCTCTATCTTTATCGTTAATAATTAGAATGTTGATAATTTTTCTAAGAGTACATTTTTGTTGATTAATAAGCCATTGTATGAGATGCTAAGAAAATAACACTGTGTATATTAAAGAAATATAATTATGTGGTAAAATTTTTCGTACATCCTTTACATGAATGCTAGAAACAAAACAGAATTCACTAAGACTTCGAACAAGTGGCTATAAACAGAAACAATAAGTTATTAAATATGTTTGAAATTCGTTTTCTATATTTTAATGGGACGTAAACTTTAGAGAATTTCCTTAAATGAAATCCCTTCCAACATATAAGATGTAATAAGTACATTTTAATTATTTGTTTATTATTACTTCATATTATATAATCCGTATAAATACTATCCCATTAGATAATATTTCTGGACAAGCAAGTGTAGATTAATGAAAGGCAGATATTATCTCGTTGATGATGAAGGTTATTTATAACTATTACTTTTTAAGGACAGCCTATATTAGTTCAAGGTTCATCCTAAGAACTGACAAAAATGAGAGCAAAAAAATTTATAACCACTGATATGCATCACGTTTCTCACCTTCAATTAATTCGCACAGTCAACGGGGAGCTCAATTGGAAGAATATAAATGGAATTTTTAAACGTTACCTTTAAAAGCGTGTTTACTCCACAATGAGGCTAAATACCCAGCGGAGATGGAAAGTTAAGGAAGAGCGAAGTGACAATAGTATTTGAGCCAAAATTGGGATCTGACGCATTTATTAAAGAGAAAACCGGCAACAAAGGAATGATATTGAATTGTAAGGAAAAGCGCCTCGAATGTGCGAAAGCTTTCTCGATGGATGGGGCTTTGCTAACAGCCTTATTTACAGAACATCTCACCCACGTACATGAAGATGAAATGTTCAGTTCCGTTTCCTCAATGGAGCACTGAACAAAGATTTCATACATGCTATATTGATTTGAATTTGGTATAAAGAGTTTTACATATCGGACATTGCTTGGATTGTTGATAATACCGTATCAAATACGCCTATGTATTCGAAGATTAATGTCATAGATCACACTACGTCGGGGGTCGTTGGTAGGTGACACGCACAAAGCACCTCCGACTTCTTTCATTGTAGATTAAATTCTTTGCTTGCCGCACACCTACCGCTTAAACTTGCCTCCTTTTAAAGATATGCTATAATTTATATTCGCAGATATATTCCTGGAAAAACGTTGTAGCCACTGGAAAATTTAATTATGTCATTTTCCTAACTATTATTTAAAGTGTAACTTTTCTGCAATATCAATTGAATTGAATAAATTATATGATGTTTTCTAATAAATTAAATGAATTTTTGTAAATGAGGCAACAAAATTTAGTTTTAACACAAGAAGTACTGAATGTTTATTATGCGTATATTGAATTTATTTCCTTCGCTTCACAACTTCTTGTAACAAAACATCTTCGCTTTCACTGTAACACAAGATCTGTTAATATCCGATCTTTCTCAGCTTAATCTCGCTGGTCGCGGATTTAATACATATTTCATTGGAATATTTCACGAGGTATTACTCGCTGCCAGTGTTTGTTAGAAGCCAGTTTATTACGACTTTACCGGATTGTTTGAAAGTCTTTGGAAGTTTTAAATAACGTTATGAAAAGAAAAAAAATAAGAATACAATGTTATTGTACCTAAAATTCACGTGTTGCATTATTCAAGTTCACGTTCTATATAATACAGTCGTGTATATTGTAATAAGCAAAAACCCATCAACATTTGTCAAGTGGTATTTTGTCGTGTTTCAGCATGTGAGCACAATTGTTGCAACTTTAAATCAAACAGTTCATGCAGTCGTTAAAGACACGTGCGCTCCTGGATTTAGGGACTGTTTCCAATGTACTGATATAATATAATGGAATTTTTATTTAGTTAATACAATACTTTCCCCTGATAATTTTACCTTGGAATCAGTATGGAATCGAAAGTTACAAGGAAACATTTGAGTACTTATGAATATATTTTTTAAACCTATATATAACGTTTTCTTTTTGGTTTAGTGTTTAAATCAGAATTTAATAAAATAAAAACATGCGCTTTCAATTAAAAAGTATTATGATTAACAGTTAGTTAATCAAGCTCTCAAAATCTTTGACCTATTTTTGTTAGTATGCAAGTTCATGTATGATGATGGAAAAAAAATACAGACAAATTGCACATAATTGTAAGGTCCTTATATAAAATTACGTTTTTAAGCCTATATTTAAGGTATGAAAGTTTAACTCTTTCTTATTTGTCAATACAAAGGAAACACACAATAAGAATAATGAAAGTACAAGTAAATGGACTCGTTGTAATTATAATAACTTGTTGTTATTTATCACTGCGTCTTGCCCCTACTTTCGGATGTTAAGCAGGTGCTAGGAGATAAATGTTCCTTCTCTGCAATTGTTTTAATTTTGTTATTTACCGCATCTTTATACAGAATCATCTACCTACTAATTTATTAAGGTTGGGAAACGCAACCCTAATACCCTAATATCCAATTAATAATAATATACTAAGCAAATCAAAGCTCATTTTTTTATTTATTCGTAGCAGTGATTTTACGAAATAACAACAAACTGCGTCTGGTTAAAAGGCATTCAATACATATGCTGATAATGATAAAATATCGCACAGACATACAGAATCATAGCGATGAAATTGCCTGTCATGGTTTAGGTTCCAATCTCGTTTTTTCTACACGCGTAGTGGATTTAGGCGTTAACAGAGGCTCGCAAATCGTACTCAATGTGCCGGCACTAACGTTACGGCTAACGTATTCGTCGCGGTACAGAATGGATAGTGCCCTCTCATTAATTAAGGGATGTTACGCACATATAATAATGCACAAATAGTACGCTGCCTGGAATAAAATGGAATTGCAGGGTTTGTGTAAGTTCCTACTCTGTACTTATTTGTTTTTAAAATAGGTGCCCACTTTTTCGTAACCTGCTTATCTTAACGAATTAACTTTGGAGGAGAGTAGTGTTGTAATATAATTATAAGGTTGCTATTGACAAATATTCTTAAATTATATATATATTTATATCCCATAACTCGCTTAAAAATAAAATTATCTTAAACGATGCGTTTAAGATAATTTTATTGTAAGACTGTTAACACTGTTAACACTGTTAACACTGTTAGTCGATATAACTAGTATCAAATAACAAAATTATTTTTAAGTAAAAAATTCGACTTCAAAAAAGCAACACAGGAACTAAACAGCAAAAAATATTTTTTCCCTTAAATATTATTTCCTAATGTTACCTACGTATATGATTAATTATAAATATATGCACTAAAATCAACTAAATACCTAATTTAGGTAAACGAACCCTATTTTTATTTACTTTCCAAAAATACAAATACTTTTTAGTTCCTGTTTTTGGACTCGGTTTTGTTACTTAAAAATAATTTTATTTCTTGCTTTTAGTGTAATTATAAAATAGGTAAGAAGGATAGAGTAACTGTTTGAAGATTGGGAGATATTTCTTACGTGCATCTCGTATGAGAAAAAGTCGAGCTCAGGAGTCTGAAACTGGCAAAAGCGCAATAAAGAAAGAAAAACAGCATGACGTCTTCCAGGGTTTTCCGAAAAATGTTAAGAAAGACTCTCAAATGCGCATTTATATAAAAATAATAGATTTTCCTTAATTTTTTTTTATTACCAATTTTAAAATTTTTAAAGGATTTTTATAAAAACCTAATTTGAAGACCATGGACCCACCGGGGGGATGCAGCCTTTCAGATAAAACAAATGGTCTTAAACCGCTGTAGGAGTATTTTAGAAATCGGGGAAAATAAACAAAAAAAGATTCCGACTAATTGAAAACATGGTCCTTTTTGGAAGACGGAAAAATATAAATTAAATACACAAGAATATATTCTTAAGATGATGTTTCCTTTTCATGTGGTTTTTTCTTGAATATGTCTGAAAATTTAATAAAAATCGACTTGTTGGATGAAAATATGTTTTATAAAAGTAACCTTCATTGATATAACGCTTGCTGCGACTTCACAATTTTCTATATTTGTTATTACAGTGCTGCGCCGGACACCATCGGATTTATACCGGGCTTAGACAAGCAAAGCGGCTTTGTCTTTGAGACAAACGAACGCTGTATTGAGGGTACAAGGAAATTTTATTTCGCATTACGAATACAGCATCGTTATGTTCGAGTGCTTTTGTTTTTCTTGCTTTCGTTACGTTCAGAAATTTTATATCCTTTTTATTATTTTTAAGTAAAAATTTATATTTTTTTTATGTATCATTATCTTTTTCTTCATATAAACAGTGAGCTTAGCTACGATAAAATAATAATTTCTATTTAATTTTATTTATTAATTTTTTTTTTCTACTTAAAATTCTATTTACATAAAAACTTATCGGTATAGTTTGATTAGATTCAATTATCATTGTTGTAAATAGAAATTGTATATTTGTGTTTAAATTAAATCAGCTATCTTTATCACAATGTACAGTCTAATATTCGGGCAAATATTATCAAACGGCCCGTTATATCAAAAAGGAATGCAAACATGACCTTTTGTTGTTATTGTTTAATAACAAAAATCAATAAGTCCGTCCGTCAGTCCAGGGTCCGAGGGTGACCAATCAAAGGGTGCCAAGTAATGTTATTATGAATTTCCAATTCAAATAGTTCACTGAGATTATATTAAATATATTATTTGTAGAATCGTCTGTCCTATGACTGAAAAGCGTCAAAGTATAATAATTCCTCTGTGATGGAAAAAATATATACAAATTATTTATAATATTAATTTATGTTATTATTATAATTTATAGTTTTTAACATCACATCGGTGTATTTTTTTTATACTATATTAAATAAATTCTTCAAACAAAACCGGTGCAAATATATAGTTAATGAGGTACCCGTGCCTCTGTGTAACTTTCTGATAAATACCGATAATCCCACCCCGAAGTCGGTCCGAACTCGGCAAATATTGACCATCTTGGACTTCAAATTCTGTTTGATTTGTAAAAAATATTCTATTCGCTCAAGGCAACAAATCAACAAAATTTAAGTTTACTTTTCGAGAGTTGAAAAATTAAGGCCTAATAATTAATAGTTATTTCAGTGTTCCTGATACTAAAACCTTAATTACAAAGATAATTAGAATGCAATCCCGCTGCTCCAGCACTAGTCATTAAGGCGCTCATGGCTGTCGGGACACGTGTCGAGTCAGTTTGCCGACAAGACACAAACATCTTTTTCTTAATGAACCGTCTTGGCAACCACCACGAGACACTGTTCTCAAAAATTTTTGGTTCCGCAACGAAACCGAGGACGTGACGGGGTTTTGTAAGTATGTCAATCTTTGTTCCAAATATCCGCAGTTTATAAATTCAAGTATACATAGTTTAACGTGAAATGTTTTGAGTAAGACCTTTATAGTATTATCATTGTCTCTTCCCGTATATTAAACTAGATTTCTTTTATTATTACTAGAATATAAGAGTTCACTTATGATTATTATGATTAAAAAAAAATACTTCATTTTAGTGTAAATAATTAACTTTCTATTTCACTGTACAGAAACAGTACTTTTAATCTAAAAAAGAATTTCTTTATTTTTTATTTCATTCAAGACAAAACTTCTGTTCAAATTCAACAATAAATTCAATAGTATATTTAAATCCGATAAACAATTTTAATTTATAAATATCAAAACTACGCGGCGACAGATACGAAATTCCCTTATATAAAGGCAGATACTTTTTTCACTGTTTTTCTGAGGAACAAAACAACGAAAACTCTTAGTCAAAACCAACCATACATTCCAATATCGACAGGAAACAAAACAAATGTTTTATCGGTCGCTTTTGTAAGTTTTAATGAAACATAAAAATGCCAACAATTTAATCTGAATCTGACTGCAGTCAAAAACGACGAGTTTCTGAAAACAAAAAGCTCGGCTATATTTGTTGTCGCAGTTTCGTTGTCATCTAAACAAGTTTTTGAAACAATTCTCATCTATCGGCCGCCTCGGGGCTCATCGGGTTTCTTAGGAAGTTTCTCCAAGTGTAATCAAAGGATAAAACCTTCTGTAGCAAAGTCAAGTGGCTGCATAAAGGGAAAATTCACTTACTTCCTATAGCGGACGTCGTTCCAAACATTGAGAATGATCGCTGGTCGCAATAATGTCAAAGCATTTGCTTCTATATCGTATTTGTACACAGATTTTAATAATATTGCCTTGTAAAGCAAAAATCAATCATATCAATATATAGTTATTTATTTCATTATAACAATAATCCTTTATATCAAACTAGCTATTTGACAAAACCAAACAAAACAACACCAAATAAATAAATAAAATAACACGCCAACGACTCTTTGATCGCGTGTATTATATTTTTGTAAATAGAACAAACAAAAAAAATCATTTCCACAATCATTCCTAAAGACTAACGAGAGGATAAACCTATCTGCCGTAACGCGATTATTCTCTTTTATATAAAGTCATAGTTGGTTCAGCGAGTGAATTTGCATAGGAATGGCAGATTATAGAGCCACCATAGGCTAGACCTAGGTTTAGCCAGGTGCTGGAATGGCACTAGTCTAACTTTACGAAATGCACTCAGTTACTGCAAACAATGTAGCCTTTTCATGTTAAAACCACCCACTTTATAAATTTGATTGCGATCTTTGTTTCAATTTATTAAGATACTTAACGCGATTAATATTATTTTACATGTAAACTTTAATATTAAGAGAGTTCTAAAAACCCTGTGATATAATTATAGTAAAATATACATATTATTTTATACTAGTATACAATTTTCGTGTAAATCCTTTATATATGTTAATGATAAAGGCTTACATTTTTACGCGAGTTTTTAAGCAGTAGGTTAACTAACAATTTAATAGGCTAACAAAGCTTATAGATTTCTATTTATTGGAAATGTATATATAAGCCAATCAGTAAATCGTATAAAACAGGTGCAAACAGGAATCGAACCTCGCATTGACGAGATTAATTAGCTAATAAGAAGAGTAAACACGGAGTCAAAGAGACGCATATCGAACCGTTTTAGCGATATTAGTCTCTTTGGAGTTCCTTGTTTTTTTATTTCCATATGATATAATAATTGAATTCCTAAGTAATAAATTCGAACGTATCGAAAGAAAACTTTATATAAACAAGTTTTATTAAATGTCTTTATTATATCCAATCATATTTAATATATATATATATATGAAATCGTTTTTATTTCACAAGAAATAAAAAATGTTAAAATATCACTTGTTATTTTATTTTAGGTTTTGAATGTAATTATACCACTGACTTTAAGAACTTGTTCATGTATTTTTATCTATATTTTTATTTGTTTAAAAAGATACGGAACCAGAGCAATTTATAAAATAATCAGAGGAATGAAGCTGCAATCAAGAAATGACCCGAGATTGAATGGACGTCGCGAACAAATATATACTTCAATAGAACACGTAATATAGATGTTAGATATATGTATCGTAAAGAAAATTAACGTAAATACCATAATGTATTAGTTTTAGGAATGATTTCTTACTAAAAATAGTTTAAGAAACAAATATATTGTCTGTAATTTAATACGTCAAATAAGAACTTACTTTTGTTAACACATTGTATTTAGACTTTCGTTCTCTTACAAAATTGCAATTCCTTTGGATGGAGTCAATTCTTTAATGCCAAAGTTTATCATAAATAAGTGTACTCGTATACACATAAATCGCTATGTTATATTGATACTCAGTAATCCTCTAGCTACTTCCTACTGCTTCGTCTGTCCATCAGGATACTGTCATTAAATATAAGAAACTTAAAAATTATATCATACTTCATAAACTTTTCTATGAAACCAAACATTTTAAATACTAAACAATTGTCACTATATATTTAATATCGAGACATATCGCATTTATTTGTATTAAAGATAAATTATACACAAAAAAATCATAAAACGAATATGAGAAGGATAATCTTTGGTTACATCAAAATATGGACTACAACGACGTTGGGTATATTTCTATACATTTGACAAGAGACATGTTATGTGTTAAAATACCTGACTACATTCACCAGCAACAGGGAACCATGAAATAAGTTACAGGTCATAACCCGGAGGTAGCTTGTAAGGGTCACAGGGCAACTTAGTTATTTGCCAAGCCGCCGTTCTAGCAGACGTCGTTATGGAGTCGTCTCCAGTCGACAGTCGTTAACTTCTATATACCTGAGAAACTAACATTCCCCTTAATTCGATGTAATTTAGCTTTGAAGTCAAAGTTTAATGTTATAATGTAAAAAAATATTATTATTATTTTCAGCTGTTAGCTCTGTAAACGTTATATTTAATTTTAAAAAATTGTGTATAATACATGTATACACGGGTTGCTTGATTGCTTTTGAATATAATCAATAACCACAAGATAATTACATTCAAAACCCACCAAGTGTTTGATGCCCTGATTGAATGTTTATTTATTTAACGATGCATATAGTCTTATATCCAACAGATAATACATAAATGCTTTACGACCTGCTTTTGCAGCCTTCACAGACAACATTATTTTAATTGACCCATTAATGAACCATTTCAAACTGAACAAATAATCAAATAAAAATGTAATTTTATAAAAATATTGTAATTAATTAATTTTCTTATGCAACTTCTCCATTGTTAGAAACTATTCGGCAAATAAGAAACATAAAATTTATTTTTATAATTATTCCAGAGCTCCAAAGTGAACGTATATAAATAGGCTAGTTAAGATTGCCATAGAATGTACATTTACATTGGAGGAACTTTTTTCACGGTATCTTGAACTTTAATTAAAAGCTGAATTACCTGAATCAAGTGCATACGTCTAGAAATATACACCATTTGACAGTTTATTTACCTAGCGATATTTATTCACCGTGCAAAACCAATTACTTTTTTATTTCGAACTAAAAATATTTGCTGACTGAAAAAGTAGGTCTTCCTTCATAATATAAATATCAAGTTTAAGCCGCTTGTAAAATTTTAAATATTATTCCAATTATTATAACATAATAGACGCATAACATAATTCCATAATATATGACTGAAATGATAATTATTGTTATCAGTATTAAAAGAAGGTAAAGTAATAGATATAATAACGTGGGTTATTAATTTGGTCTGCAATATAAGTATCGTCGGCTACTTGAAGCACTTTATCTATCACCGGCAGCTGCAAGATGTTCTCCTGGGGCAGCAATGAATAGATCTAATCGTGTCTTAGAACACCACCAATGTTCACCAGAATATGTGCCAAATTGAATTTCTGACGCAAAATTAAATGAACTAATCATAATATCTTATGACTCCTTTTATTGGATCTCAATTCATTTAGTACTAAACTATATATTTATTTTTTATAATCACATTCAGTTTTATAATGGCAGAGACAGCAATTTTATTTGAAGACAAACAGTAAAGTTAAACCATCTATTGAGACAATGACAATTGTCTGTCCTCCGACGAAAGTCACACCTTGCTAAATAGATGTCATAAAATTTTCACCAATTTAGATTCGTTGGGGGTCGAAATGTTCACCGTCGCTGTATAATAACCACGTTAAGCGTGTTTTTTACGATATAAGAACAGGTCTGCGATGTTTTTTCACTTAAGATAATGTTACGTGAAATCTTTATAAAATAAAAATGGTATTTTTCTATATAAATTACATTTTCAGATGAAATGAAAAATGAAAATAATAACAATTTAGCGTTAATAGTCTGGCTGCATTGTGAATTGCCTTATTAAACAATTAAATCACAATTATAAGTTACAAAATATTTTAATCAACTGTATTTTTGTATTACCACTATTAGCATATTTAAATTATTGTTACGCTACATAATCATCTAAATATATATAGTAGTTTTTGCCATTAACCAACCTTCAGGGACATTTATATTTCATTCAGTATGTATATGTGATATTTCTTAAAATATACAAAGCGTCTAAGATATAATAAAGAAATACAAAAAAAGAAATTGTTAATCGTTCAAATTTACGCTTCCATTACCAAAATCGGTAACTCAGAAAACAATTGGCCGCACATACCCAACCAAATTGCATTTCCAATTCATAAGGGTAGTTATCCCTCCCCTCTCTCACGTTCAGAAATCCTTATTTCTCGCCCACCCAGCAAGGATCTCATCTATGAATAATTTTGTTGGAACTTGTTGACTTAATTTTATATCGGCTTCTTATCTTTTTTAACGGAACACATTCTGACTCGGTGATGTTGTATAAAAATTACACATTTGTGAAGTGGAAAGGAAAGCGTTTGAGCAAAAAGTGCGAATTTATTTAAACTAACCTGAATTTTCGTTTGTTTTTGAAACGTATGTTCATCAGTTGATATAAAAATTGTTTTACAAATTTAGTATTATACATTTTAACCAATGATGCGAAGACGAACAAGATTATAAAGCATGGTTAAAAAGGCTTTTCAGTTTATTTGCTTGAAAATTCGGCTATCTTCTAATCAAGAAATAAATATTGTTTCAAGTATGTAAAAGGAAAGACAACATAGCAATGGGATTGCCATGAAAGACAGAATTCATTATTAAATTAAAAACTTGAATCTAATTTTTGTTTTCCCATATGTGCTTCTGTCTATATGTCTGGTTTAACCTTTTGCAATGGATGAACGAATTCTATTTAACCTTTCATTGACTTATAAAGGTCCCATGATGGTCGTAGGAAAAATCTGATACGAACCCGCAAGAGACCGCTTGTCAACAATAATTACCAATCACTATCCTATAAGCTCCCCATATTCTAATGGAATAAGAAATTCAACAACGAAATTCTTAGAAATATTTAATAGGAGAAAACATTAAAATAAAGTAATTCTGAAACCCGATAATAAATTCAGGATTATTAAATACCATCAACAAGTTTTAATTTTGTAAAACTAACCATATGAATATAGTCCTTAATTACATAGTGTTAAATATAATAATAGGATATACAGAAGACCCTATAATAGTTGTTTAGGGGGAAGTACTTAAAGTTTGTAGCTGATAGGATACGGTGAACAACTCTATAACAACGTATCTTTATCGAAACACGCTTTATATTATAGGCATGAGATACAGAACTTGTATATCTAGATATCGGCGTAACTATTGCAGAACTTGAGGTAAGTTTTAAACTTGAGCCAATGAAACACAAATTCAAAAGCATATTATTTGTTAAATAATTTGTATTATTTACTCATTTATTAGTTCAAATAACTCAACAAAACTCCAAGCTAGACTATCCATTAAAATTAAGGTTTTAGTTTAAATAAAACCTAAAAACATTCTAGTTTCCACGGGCAGTAATATTTATAATATAATTATGTTTCAATAAATTTATTTACTGAAACATAATTTTAATATGAAATAAAAACACGCAATGATTCGAGTGACGCGTTATGCAACGCAGTAGAAGGCTTTTGAATTTTCCAACCAATTACACGCCTCTCGTAGTAACGGCCACTTCAGATCACGTTACATTGCCGGAAAATATATATTTTATTTTATAATTTGGCCTTCGTTCCTCTATCATAAGTAGACTTGGAATTTGAGATGTTAGAAGTTAGGGATATCCAAGCTCAATTATTCCACGTTATAAAGTACGTCCATTTAAATCAAAAGTCAACAAAAAGACGTGACCATAGACCTGACCCGGGCTGGACCCTCAAAATCGCCCGGTCATAGGCTATCTGTCAAATGTAAGTGACGGCCGAAGTGACCTGACATTAATATTCGCTACGAGACCTCCGCAGACAATCGTCTGTCAAAACTTGCGAAATGTGTACCAACCAACTGATCCCAGCTTTAATATAGAATATTAAGAAAAAATAATATTAAGTAATAAGATTTAATATTACATAAAATGACACATCGCAACAAAAATTCTACAAGTTAACTTCACAACCTCAGACAACATTGCATAAATTTATCATTTATCCAAAAATGAAATGACTTATAAAAAGAAATTTTAAGGTTACCGAAAAAAGTTTCTTAAAAAGAATGCCTCTATAAAGTCTATATTTTATAAATAAAACGGTATTTATTCAAACAATCCGATTGATTCATTAAACGTCGAAATGAAAAACCAAACAGGCAGAGGCGCTCAAGTTAAACTCGTTACCATCTGAACGGTTAAGCGGTGTAGACTGAGAAACCTAACACTACATTTCCTATATATTTAATATGAATTGCGTTAATTAAATCACGACACCCATAATTTATGTTTGATATATTGTATAAATTCCTCATTGTATCGCCCTTCACTATAAGTAACAAAACTTATACGTATTTATTGAAGACCTTTAATACAACCTTTTTTTATATTTCTTAATTAATCGATCATATTTTTAAATAAGATTCTGATACGTCACAGAAAATTTGTCGACTCTTGTACTACAATAGTTAAACGTTACAATTTGCATCGTCCGCTTTTAATTCCACGCATATGGAGATTAAAAGCTCCCAATAAATACGATACGAGATCAAACTACGGTTCATTTAGCTTTACTGAAAACAGTTATATAAATTGCAACTGATGCCATATGAAATTTCTATTATAACCATCGGAAGACTCTTTTCATTTTTAAATATGACGAAACATCAAAAATACTCCTAATAAACAGATTATGCGGTAAGAGAATAATCATAATTCGAAACAGCTTATTGTCAACCTTGCGGCTCCTTATTAATTCTCATTAACAATATTTATAGTAACAATGGAATTAATCTCGAAAATTTATACTGTTATCAAGATGGGAAGAAAATAATCAATTCATATAATTACTGAGCGGGTTGTTCATCTTACAACACGAAACTTAGTTTGCATAATACGATATTTACACCATCTCAAAATCTAAATGAATAAATCATAATATTAAATAAATAATTGGCAACACGTGAAGTTTCCCATGGAAGCCTGGTGCGCGGTGGCGTGTAATGGTATTATGGCGTCCGTTATATTGCAAGTTAAATTCACCAACAATGCGACATTTTCATTATTTAAATTTTAATCCCTAATTGTTAGTAGCTTTTGGTATTACACGGACCGATGCACTCGAATGAAGTTTTTCGACGGTACTTTATTTTAGCTCTATTACGGAGGTCAATTTATGATTATAAATTTTTTATGTTCTAACATATTAAATATTTTATATCAAAAATTTTTCATAAACATTATTTTGGTAGTCTTATATGTTACAAATTATATTACCATATACTGGATTAACACGTTTAAACACAAAACATCAAATCTTTAGGACGGACAACGACGCCGTTGGGATCAAAAATATTGCCGCACACATTAACATATGAATTCAAAGTGTAATAAAGGAATAATATGCAAATAAAGGATCGTCATTGTCATAAAACGAGAGCAAGTTGTTTACAATCGGGACTTGTTTTAAATAACATTCGAGTTACAATTAGATTAAAGCACTTAATTAACATTCTATCTGTTTCCAGACCTGAATACTGTGATGAATTCCCTCAATACACACTTAAATGTCTTTGTCTGTTATTATATAGTAATAAAATTATTATATACACTAAAAACCTGTTTCGTTTCTAGAAAAAACAGTAAGAAACAACCCTGTTCCTGCTATGTTATATAAAATTATATTATATTTAAATAAAACAAAATGACAGGATGAATATGTATTAGAAATGTAGAAAGTAATGAATCGAACTCTTTGTAATACTAATGTTTTTAATATTCAGATACGTCAAAAAAATATTATGAAGGGAAAATCATCGCATAACCTATCATCAAATACAAGCCATTAACATAAATATCTAAAGTAGATCTTTCATTTCCTATATTTAAGAAAAGTTTAATCACCTCTTCACGATCATAAAATACTTGAATCTTAACTAAAGATGTTACGACTTTGAGTGAAAACCATAATTCGCTATTTGCTGGCTGAGATAAAATTAAAAAGTAATAAAAATGCAAATTAAGTAAGTTTTGCACGGAATGCTGTGGTGATTGCAGTAAAATGTTTGCTCAACTTTTGATACGAACCCTTTTTATATTCCGAGTATTCAACACCAAGTTTGCTAGTTTCCATTAATTATAAACTATGGTAATAAAATCAATACCTGGCAATTTAATTTATTTTAAAATTATTTCTCAATGTAGATTGTTTAAATTTATGCACTATGGTTTTATAAATGTGCATTGTATTCTTACTTAAGTACAAACTCAATGTAAGATATTAAAATATCGTCTGAAGGGGTGTACACGCATATATGGACATGTATCTCAATAATTATATAAGAAAAAATATTTTTACACGAGTTTATTAAATTATAATCAATATTAAACTGCATTTAAACACAACATATCTACTTACTTGTAAAATAACTATTAGTTATCGCTACTAAATATAACAGACAGTAAATAAAAATTTAAGTTTTAAGAAAAATACACACTAAAGATGACAATAGGACGCCATTTGCATAACCTTATTTATAGAAGCTTAAAGCTTACAATATTTAGACTGAATCAACCACGATAGAAATATTACCCACAAGTCAAATGCCATATTTCAAGCACAGTAGTTTTGTCTTTATGCAAAAATAATTATAAAAATCACTTGTAAATTTCTAAGTTATTCTGTAAAAATGTTTTAAATAAAACTCAAAAATAAAGAGAGAACATTGTTAAAAGAAAATTAAAAAAATTCCCAGTTCTAGTTAAACTTTCTTAGTTGATAAACTTTGCATGTTTTAACTAGGTAAATATAGCTATAATCCCAACATAATTGTTAATAATAATAATATTACTATAACGTTATATCTATCTTTAATTTAAAAACATTTAATTTTAATATAAAATTAAAATAACATAGCTTATTAGCTGTCACAAATTTTATGAATGGGGTAGACACTGTCCAATTTCACGGACCAGTGCTCGCAGTATATCTGAATATTATCCGGGGCAGAACAACTTCACTTAGGTTATATTATAAGTCTGTATATCTTAGTGACTTGGCAGTGTCAAATGTCAGTATTAAACTAATACGTCATCACTCATAGGATAAACTTAATAAATAAAGTAGCAACATTAAAACTCTAGAAGACACGATAATTCTATCTCATCAAATTTATCAGTATTTATATTTTACAGACATTTAAGTGGACGGTAATAAAGCGAGACATAAACAGCGAAGCACGTGTTTTTTTATCTGTCTCCTTTGTTTATTCAAATTTAAAAACTATTGATTTTTTCCAATTACTTCTGAAATTTTATAACGTCATTTGTAATTCTAACATATAATAAGTATAAAATTTTAAAAAATTAATAATATTGTCGCATTTGGATGGCGGAATAAAAGCTAAAAATACCTTGGCATGAAAAGTTTTAAGATAAAGCAAAAGTTACAAATGATTACTACAAAATCGAATCGAATGTTAACCAAACAGATAATTTGTTTCCTAATGGACCATCCCCTATTATCTTCCTGCTGTTAATCTTAATTAAAACGAGATTTCTTCTCCTATTACTCCGAATAGGTCTATTAAAGTTGATAATTAAAAGAAATGCTTTACTGTTGATGCGGTTATAGAGTTGTCGATTTACAAGATCTTAGCATTATTTTAAATAAATTCTCAATTTTTGTTAGGAAATCTATTCAATGTACTAACGGTAATAATAGAACCTTATTAAACTTATTCTTACAAAATAAAAAGGGTAAATGATACTATCAACGGCTCATCGAAAGTCTTGTTATACCGACCCTTATAATAATTTGCATATCATTAGAGTATTCGAGTATTAATTGAGAAATCTTGTGTGGTATTTGACCTATTTTTCAACTTTAGTAATTATAACTTTGACTTTATCTTATCTGTATAGTAAATATTCATAGTTTACGATTATTTGAAAAGTTACACGTATCTGACTTGTCATTTATAGTCATGTTCATGCATCTCAAGCATATTCACGCTTAACATATCTCTACGAATTATTACAACTTTATTGCTGCTCTACATAATCGCACGTTCTTTTAGATTATATAATAAAATAAAATTAACTGGAATTGTACTAAAACTTATTTCATGTGTTATTTAGAGTTTAAAATCTGTTTTAAATCTTAACAACAAATGAAACATATGTCTTTATTAAATAATAAAAGTATTGGGACTCCAGTGACTACTTAGAATTAATTCATAAATCAATCTAATTTTTAAAATAAAAAAATCTGGTATTATAACAAAAAAATATTTTTAATATTATACTAGTATTTCAATTCTATATAATTTACTACCTTAAGAGTTTTAAACGAGCTCAGTGATATAAAATAAGAAAGTACGAATATTCTTCAAATAACAATTTTTTTTTATTTCTACTAATCACAATTACTATTACAAATCTGACATGGAAATATTAATTTTAACTACCTAGTTGCTTTTTGATGCTTATTTTTAACCGCGAAAGACTCAAGAAACGCTCTCAGTCCATGAACATGTATCTATCACATCGTAGCTCTCAAACTGATCAACTAATTTCAATGCTATTTTTTTCCATTCGAAAGCCAGACTCCTTGTGTTAGTTCTTCATTATGTTTAGTTAATGTAGCTCCATTTTTGTCGATGACTAATCTATTGAGTGTTTCACGCGTGTCAGTATGATCGTTAAAATGCAATTAATGCCAGCTGGTTTATTTAAAATCTAGTTATTATATTAATAATATCAAGAATCTTAAAAAAAATTTACAATGGTTAATCCATTGATTATATTTTTACAGTTTATAGAAACTTTTTGTTTCGCACAGGTTTAAAGAGGTTTATTAAAAGCACATAAACTATTTACTTGCGTTTTTATTAATGGTTTTTATCTTATTTAAATAGATGTTAATTATATTTAACTCCGATAACAAGATGTTATGTATTTTTTTTGTCTTATTTCAAATATTTTATATTCCGTATATTAATAATATTTAATTTATTATCTAAGGACCGACTATTTATCCTAAATTTAAAATAAAAGTATGCAAATACTTAATTATTCTAAATACAAAACATTTACGCCGTTTCCACAAACGCCGCTCCAAGCTACTTTTGTTATGAAAAAATAAACTAAATATATAGTTAAATTTTATAAATATTTAATTAAAATACTCCCTTTAAGTGACTCCAGAAGCTATTAAAGTATTCTAGCTAGTCAAACTAGTATAAACTCGAGACGGTTCGATTGCGTTTGCATACTGGCCACTATGAGCCCGGACACTAATGTATTTGTGATTGCACTACCATTGAGTGCGAAAAGTTATATATTTGCTGACGATAAATATTCAGCAGGTTCGATTCCATTATGGCTGTTTCACGAATGTTACAAATGTTTTAGAATTTTGTAAATAAAATATATATAACTACAGATTTGGTGGTTCCCAATAATACTAATCTAATGATATGAACCAAATTACAAAAAAAAATTCAGAAGTATTTTTCGTTTGTTAAAGTTAAAATTGACAATTTATTCTTTAATTTCTTCCTTCATTTCACCCACGATATTTCTTGATATAGCCAATTCTGATGTTTGTTTAAAAAGTTCCGCCCCTCGTCGAGATAACAGCAGATTCTCATTGTGGCCTCTCTAATCAAGTTCTAACGAGCTATGATTTTGTGAACCGTTTACACTAGCAGAATTTAATAAAATAAATTAATTAACCCCTACTTGCTTTCTTCCATTAAAAAAGAAGTCGAACAGAACATTAATTTACAAAACATAATAACTTTTAAAGTTATTTTTTTAGAATTACCGGCAAATATGACTTATATGTTCTATTTATTAGAGAAAAAATATTTTTTATCTCGATCAAAAGGAAATAAAAAATATTAAGTATAGTGTTAATAATAACAGATATAATGTACATGCTCCCTACGGATATTGGCAAATGCACAGGAACAGCGTCTAAGAAGTAAATAATGGTACCGTTTCTCAAAAGGGGATTATATTCCCGTAACCAAATATTACAACACAAAGTTAGATTATAATTTAGTGTTATCATATTGTCTTCATAAATTGCTTTCCAGACGACAACTAAGTTGTTTTTATTTCTTTATAAAAATCTTAGGAATATGCCTATTACAAGTCAGATTGGAAAACTTTGCAATAATGACGTCATCTTACATACAAATAAGTATGAGACATGTATATTTTTATAATAATACAAGTATATATTTTTTTGCAATTTATTAAAAAAAAATTACATGTAATAATGTTGTATAGTACTTTAATTTAATGCTAATAATACTTCATTGACCATAAATCCTTCGGTCGATTTAAAGCCAATTTCATAGTGAAGGCATCGAGTAGAGAGCGATAAAAATGCGGAATCCTCTTGCAACGAATGGAATTGCGTGTTGGAGCTCAGACAGGGTGTAATCTGCCTGCCTACGGAACCCAAACGCTCCCGAGTGGCGAGCCTGCACTTACTAGCCCCAGACTAGAGTCAATAGACACGCCATTTCTTTGCTTACTTTAAGCTTTTTTTAAAGATCTATTCCGTGACATTTACAATTCATCTTCAATGTTTATCGTTATAAACTATTTAGACATTTTTATTTAGAATTACATATTCATATATCTTTAGTACTCCTTTAAAATATGTATTGTGAGAACGATTTTTTCGCAACGTCTTTATATTACAAAAATAGATATAGATAACTTTTATTAGTTTAACAAACAAAACATAAAAGTAATCAGAAACATTCTTCTGGGGAAGCTTCTGCATCATATTCTATGACAAGTGCATGGAATCGCGCCAGAACTAAATGAAATTGAAATTAGCTTTCTCTCCCCAGAGCCACTAGCGGAATTTTCCAAAAATAAAAGCGTATTATATTTTTAAATAGATTTCAGTTTCGCTCTAGTAAATGGGAGACCGGTAAAACTCACCAAGAAGGAAATGCAATTAAAAAATCCTTATTAAGGTGGAAAATATTTTTATTCGTAAACTCCGAATTATATCAGGTAACCTCACTGCATTTGAAAAATGGTTTTCTTGAAAAATGTGAAATAAAAACGTCAGAAGATTAATTATAAAGAACATTTTTAATTTATAAGATGAAATTCCAGTTACATTTACTGCCATTTTTAAATGTACTAAAAATAATAAATTTCGGACATATTTTCAGATCTTCTTATTTCTCGAATCAGCTGAATTCCTCGATTTTCTATACTTGATTTGGTATTTTACATTTATGAATAGAAATACGAACGGGTATATTTTCAAAAATTGTACTACATCTTTAAATAAGTATTTGAATTTCATGACTACTACTTATAAGTACCTAATATTTTAGTGACTCCAAGGGGAATAAATTCATACCATTTATAACCCTTAAACAGTGATATAAAAATTAATATGTTCAAAGTTATTCTATAGTAAATGTAAATTAAATTCTAATAAATACGACATTTTTTTAGTTACAATTATCTTTAATTAAAGAATAAAATCGGGTTTGTACTTTGTAGGCTCTAAAGAGCATTTCGTGACACATGCATACTTGATCATGGGAATTCACAGAAGGCGAATTTCCACACTGCTTCAATTACTGTGTCATGATTTAAATTGGGAAAATTTGTGTGGTGGGTTTAAAACGTTTAAAAATTGATTAATCCTCGAAGGTTTATGCTTACAATCTGATTGATAAAAAAATCTGTCTATTATTTTTCAGATTAGACTATTTTATATTTATTCTAGTTATTTATACTATATAGAATAAATGTATTTCTAAAATCAAGTATCTATCTTTCCCAACCCAGCGTCGCCCGCACGAGCGCGTAAAAAGCCCCAGTTGAACTAACACACGCGGTTTGCTGGCCATTCGTGCGTTCTACTTTCAAATACTGAAAAGATTGGATGTGGTACACAGTTTTATAACAAAGCACATTTATAACTTGTTAAAAGAATTTTTGGTTTCTTATGTAATACATATTTAATAAAAAATATATTATCGTTTTAATAAATGTATTAAAAAATATTGCGGGGTTACTCAGAGGTAAACATTGTTGATTATGATTTTATACTATAAAATAGATATAATTATTTTTATTCGTTTCTTAAACTAAAACATCAGTTATCCTTACAATATATTAAGTAAGTATAATATGCAGGGAGTTTATGTATGTCTGTCTAAATATTAAACGAATATAAAATACTATGTACCGAAATACCTTGTCCAATATTAGATAATAACAATGATCTTGACATCTCTAAGTTACTCACACCGCTAGACACGGGTAGAATTAGTTGTGTTTAGTATTCAGATTGCATTGTGTTGATTTTTCTAGCTCCTGCGCGGCCATGTATGATGCAAGTAGCAACGTTCTGCTCCCATTATTGCTTTATTGAAGCTAAAGAGTATTTATGTAATTGGATATTCATATATTTTTCTATACCTTAATGTTATGTATACCAAGAAATACAGAATTAAGATACATTTAAATCACTAATCATATCACAACATGAAAATGTTAGATATTACAACGAAGAAAGAAAAAATAAATAATAGTGCGTGGAATCCCTCCGCGCGGAGGTAGTGAATATTGGCAATGTTGGAATGAAGACAGGTAAGGGTAGAAATTGATTGTTAAGGATTTTTTTGTGTTTCTTCAAGACAAACCTTATTAACATTACTCACAAGTCACAGTTGATTGCCCGCATGCGTTCGAGCGCCACGCATTCCCACTAGCTCTTTTTTTCCCCCCCCAGGATAGTTAAACGTTTAACGTAACCTTGTTGGAAGTCACATAAGAATTTTCACTTCAAAAACATAAAAGTATTGTATTAATTTATTATCTGCACACGTATACCTTAACATTGAAAGAAAGAAAAAGTAATTCCATTTGCTAACACTAGGGTCGTGTTTTTGTCATTGCGACCAAGTAGTTGTTATATATCAATACTATATTGTAACTTTAATATTTCTTTTTCTTAGATCACTTAGTATATAAATACATTAGGATTCAGATCTTATGAAATGAATTTTTAACCTGAATATGTGAACATTTATTATTTTACGTTTATGGTAAAAATCAAAAATATATTCAACGTTAAGCCTTCCTCTGTCCTTAAAGTGGCTTCCGATTGGACTATAATGATGGATAAGTATGAGAAACAATACAAAATCCCAGAGGATATTTTGTGCGTTGGCCTCCAGACCAGACATATTTATGTATTTTGTGAATTTTAAAGCGCGTTGTGATAATAGAGCTTACGGTTCCTTGTGAAACCAACATCCCCAAAGACCAAACCAACAAGGTCAATAAATATTACGAGCTCACTAACGAACTCACTAGAAATAGGTTCATCGTGGATTTGTACGCGGTAGAAGTGGGAGTGAGAGGTATAACGGCTAAATCTCTCTACAATCTACTAAAAGACTTGGGCCTGTCCAGAACTAAGATCAATTCATTCTTGGAACGTACTTCGAAGGCAGCCCTAGTAGGTTCTTTTCAAATTTGGTTAGGTAGAGAGAGGAGCTTAGATGGTGGAGGTGAGCGTTTAACGCACGTTATATAGAGGCTCCTTAAACCTACACCTGGGTCGCAAGTCCCAGGCACTGTTGAAGCTCCTCTCCCCGCAACGCGATGGACCCGGCACCCGCACGGTGCATCTATTGAATGCTAAGAGGTTTCGTCTTTTTTTCTAAGTGTGAAAGGTATTTCTTTAACAGATATATGTATTTTATATGTCATTTAAACTAACAACGTTATCGAAATGAATATAAAATCAACAACGTTGGTAATTATCGTAAAGAAATTTTGTTTAGGTTGGAGTATTTTTATAATTAACTGAAGGTGGCTCGACCAGGGAAGTGAAACCCTCTCACAGAAGATCGACGTGAAGTAGCCTACAAAGGCTGCCCTTTCCCTATTCTCACCTTTTCCAGACATTCCATTATTCCCACCCTTCCCTATTTCTAAAAAAACCAAGGTTGGCAACGCATCTGCAACAGATGTTGCGGATGTCCTTGGGCGACGGTAGCTACTGCCCACCAAGTAGGCCGTCTGCTCGAATTTGCTTCTTTTAATAGAAAAATAGAGGCTAGTTCTTAAGTAGCTACAATAACATTATTTATGAAATACAACATATAAAAAGAAATTATAAGTTTATATATAAATTTAATATCCGCCTAGAGGCATGAAGAAATAATTTCAGTAAGCAACGTTAATCAATAAAACATAATATTTTTTTCAAATAACTATATTCATCTAAAAACTACTTATATAATAGGAAACAAATTATATATATTTTAATGAACAACAATCTTGGGCTAGTACTATTTGGGAAAAAAAAACATCAGATTAGACAAACATCATAATTTAAAACAGTCTACTCCCAAAAATTAATATAATGTATACACAGAAATATACAGAATATAAATTGTCGATTAATAATTATTATCTATAAAAAATAAAAGATCGATTTCCTTCAAGCACTATTAGCTTTTCTGTCTCTCAACAAACTCGATATGAAGAACTCCCCAGCCCTATAAGACGAACGTACAAGTGGGCCACTAGCTGTGTACAGGAAGCCTAGCTGTTGGCCCAACTCTTCCCATTCTTTGAATTTGGCCGGTGTCACATATTCGTGTACTTTGAGATGACGCTTGGTTGGCTGCATATATTGGCCCAATGTTACACAATCTACACCCGACGATCTGAGATCTGAAACATTTTTTATAAAACGTTATTATTAAATTCCTATTAAATATTAAATATTAATGTCTGAAATAAAAATAGTAATTTTTGAATTTTTGCGGTCAACCAGTTGATAATAGATAGTATTTAATAGTTTATTTATTTTTATGTTTAAATAAGAAAAATAAAAAGAATAGCCTTAATGTCACGGTGCTCTCAATATATATTACAAATCATCATATTTATTATAAAGGTCTTAAATAAAAAAAAAAAACAAAGAATATTTCAATATTAATCAGTACATATTACAAAACAAAGTCCCTCGCCTCTATCTGCCTGTATGTACGCGATAAACGGAAAAACTACTGCACCGATTATCACAGTTATCACCACTCGATAGCGTGATTCTCGAGGAAGGTTTTAGTATATAAGTTGTTAAGTTTTTGTATTCACTTTTATTTACTTTTTATTTACTCTAGAGAAAAGTCCGCTGTTGCATATGTCTATACCTTAAGGATAACATACTATATCCATTTTACAACTTTTAAAAATTGGCATTCCTAAAGCATTCATTGGAAAGCTATTTATATAAATACCGTATTAAGTCTTATTAAAACAAATTAATTCGTTTTCAAGCCTATATTAGTATCTGTAAATTACCTTTGAAATCATTTAAATCGAACCATTTGAAAGTTATCATAATATAAGTTTAATAATTCTTAAAATTAAACACTATTTTATATTTTTTGTAAAGGCCCGTATGAAGCCGGGGCTGGTACCTAGTAAAATATATAATACCTTTCATAGTTTGTTCAACTTCTTGGTCAGTTTCGCCAAGACCCAACATGATAGACGACTTTGTAATTAAATCTGGATTAATCTCCTTTGCTGTGCTGAGAACTCTCAATGTTTGTCGATACCTGAACATTAAAATAACAATTTAATTGATTTGACCTTTCAAAAACATTAATTCACATATTTTTTTTTACATTTTAGTCATATATATGAAAAACTATATTTAATTTTTTTTCCAATGAGAACAGACCATTTGACTCAACTATAAGATGAACATGACACTAAAAAGTATTGAAATTTTATTAAAATAGCTTTATTTAACTTTCCTTGATTTGTTTGTAACTATATTTACATCTTAATTTACATACCCTGCTCGTTTATCTCTCACAAATGGTGTGAGTCTTTCCACGGTTTCTATATTGTGCGCAAACACATCCAAGCCACTGTTAGCAATAGTGTTAATACAGTCCCGATTCCCTCTAAAGTCTGGTACTAGACATTCAACGAGGATTTCACTATTTCTGTAACAATTTTACAAGACTTACATCCTCTGTGCAATAATGGCATAGCTATTAAACTGTGTTCATGTTGAAATACTAAGGGTTTTGAAAAACTACAATAGATAATCTAAGTGATGTTAATAACGAAATGTAACATAGAGCCAATATGTATAATAGGTAATCATTTAAGGTTCACAACCCAGAATATGACAAGTATGTTTGTAATAATAGTCTACTAACTGTAATTTTATCTCCCTCACTGTTTCAGCAAAATGTCCAGATCCTCCGTCAGGTAAATCTGTAACAGGAATATATAAAGATCAGAATCTTTATTTCAACAAAACATATTTTTGATACTTCATGTTGTATTAACATTATTGCATTATATATTAGCAAATGCGACAATGATCTCACAGTAAGTGACTTGTAATAACAATAGTAGCAAATTTTTTACATTAATATTTGTAAATATTTATATACCAAATGAGAGTATTAGGTGAAGCTAGGAAGACATTAATATCAACCTTCATAGAAAAAATCAAATGGAACCTTCATACTTTGAAAGATAATTGGAATTATTATATAAATAAAAATGTATTTAATATTGATTGTAAAATTTAAATGCTACACCCAATTTACCATCTCTATCGACAGAAGTGAGCACTATATATCCTAGGCCCCACTGGTTTATTGCCCGTGCAGTGTTGCCAGGTTCATTGGGATCAAGTGGAGGCGGCGCTCTGGATGTCTTCACTGAACAGAACATACAACCACGAGTGCATGTGTCACCCATTAACTGAAAGTAAATATATAAATAATTCTTTTATTTCCTCATTGTTTTGGTTTAAGATGACAAGCAAGCAGTTTCGATGTCACAGACAAGTCCAAAGGAATTACTGTTAAAAATTACTAATCATCTTAAAACATTATTTTATTTTTAAATAGATTTAATACACAAAAAATTTAAATATATCATTGCCAAGCAGATCTTTAAGCATGATTAATACATTGATTAATAAGTTTAACAAATAATTAAGTTAAATATTGCCTGAATGCTTACATAATTAGCACTTAAACAAATTTATACTATATATGTAAAATAGATAATATATATACCATAATAGTGGCAGTAGATGTACCATTTTTACCGCCACTCCAACATTCACCTATATTTGGACATCTAGCCTCCTCACACACTGTGCTAAGATTCAGGCTTCGTAATTGAGCTTTAAGCTCACTGAATTTTGATCCTGTAATAAAAAATAACATAAAAGTAATGAATAAAAATAAATCTTGTTATAAAATAATATGATAACTAAGACCTTACAATATCTTTTCGTGAAAGGTCATAACCTAAGTCATTATATTATTGCACAATTTAATTTATAGTAATGTTCAAAATACTACTTAATTTACCTGTTGGTATTGTAGTTTTCAACCATGGTGGTAACCTCAATCTTTCTGACTGGCCTCTTTCTCTTTTTAATTTCCCTTCATAATCCTCCCAATTTTTCGGCCTATCTTCAGATGTAAAGTCTACTAAACCTGGTCCTTCCCTTAACTTTTCTCTTATTTGATCTAATTTGCTTGTATGTTTACATCTTTGGAACTGTTAGGCATATGCAATGAATTTATTAAGTTGTAATTAATATTATATAGTAAGTATTTGGTTTACATTTACATGTTTTTAAGATTATTTTTAATAGATTTTTACTAACATGACCTTACCTCGTGACCCCTTGTGGTCAAATACGATTTAAGAGAATTTCGAAACATTATTCGTTACGACGATCACCCACCTCATTTACAAAAAAAAAAAATGATAGAAATTAATTTAATAGTTACAATAGATGAAGATCTTATTTCCTGTATTCTAACTGTCAAAAACTAAAATGTCAAAATCATACTTCAGAATTAAAATTACACTGTAGTTGGTAGACAAGCAAATAGCAATTGAGGAAAATTTTATTGAATCCTTTTTGCTTTTGGACACGAGAGGGCCTACTTAATGCCCAAAGAAACAAATAGATGGTAGGCTTAAAAAAATATTAAAAAAATTGATTTAATATGACAGTAATCAACTTTCTGATAGTATGGATATAACAAAACAAAACTTTACCATGTAGTAAACCTACACATGGACACACATATATACACTTTTTTTGCTTTTTTTTTCAATATCATCACTTTTTGGACTAACCAAAAAATTTATAAATTTAACATTTTCAATATTAAGATTTTTTAAATAAATCTAACAAAATTTATAATCAATGTACCTACTTTTGTTCCTTATTTTATTTTAGGAAATGTTGGTATTGATCATTTTAACAATTTCTTTTAATACCTTATTAATAAATTATTAGTGAATAAATAAAATAAAATAAAAATGCGGATAATTAATTTAGTGTTTTTTCCGTGGCTTCTGTGATTATAATCTACGCATAAAAAATGAATGGACATGAAATGTACAAATGAAATCATATCACTCAGATCATATTTTATAGTTAAAAAAGTTATATTATAAATTTTATTTAAAACACTGGCAGCATAATAAATATATGAGCGTCCAATTTATTTGCGTGAGATGAGCAAGAACACCCTGCCGGTGGCTAGAGACATATTGCCCACTCGCAGTTGGCATCGAACAAGCGTCATACACTGTTGTGATCATATTATATAGTACAAAACAAGAATAGAAAACCAAATGCCCTTCTAACCCTTAAAATATGTTGAGGAAACTGCCGTTACGATTTGAGGATTAAAATTTCTTATGTAAACCAAAAGCTATCTTCCACCCATCAATAATTCTAGAAATTGATTCCCTTTCAAAATAATCAGGCAAATCCAATATTACTACAGATCCTCGTTGTTAAAGAATGATGCCACATCTTGAGTCATAAATAGTATACAACAGTAATATGTAAGAACAAGTGAAAACATTTTCGTCCCAGTGAATTTGACCCAGACTTTTCTAATTTTATAAGCCCACGTCAATTTATCCAATAATAACAAAACTAAAGTTTTTGCCTGCCTATAAAGCCTAGAATATAATGCCTAGAAAGAAGCTCTAAAATTCTAAATGAAATATTCTTCAATTTAGATTTTCCCATACACGTTATAAGTCACAGGCGTTAAAAGAGTTGAAGATAAGACAATTAGTGGAAACGACGTCAATCTTTGACCTTTATTTCTTTTCAAACATTTTCTTTTAAAAAAAACAGAGAGAGTATTTCAAACAATTTTGAATTTCAAGGTTTATAATTGTTACTAAAACATGTGTTAAATAATGTGAGGCAATAACATTTTTTTAATAGTTCAATTAAAAGTGATAGATCCTGTTTAGTTAAAAGACAAATTAGCAAAATTTAGCATTCACCAAGACAACTTCATCTAACATGAACAAAATGAAATATTTAGCAATCTAAAATATTTTCAGTTTTATACAGCTTACACCTTTTTTTTATGTTGCAATATTTTTGTTTTAAAACTTCAAATTTAAGTAAAATATTAGCAGTGTTGCCATATGTTTCATTTGTAATCTCAGAGATCTTGCTTTGTGTTAACATTATAATTAACGCAGGATGTGATTGAACCTTATTTGCATTTTTCTATCAAACATATGTGGATAAACACATATATATGCGAATGACTACAAAACTGGGGCTAAAAATAAACAATTGCCCAAATTTACACTGACCTTGAAATGCAGCAACAGCTGTCAAATGTTAAATGAACTTAACCAAGTCACGGAAAGATGAATTAAAAACAATTAGTGATTTAATTTATCGACATGAGGAACGTTGAACCTGTGTTAGAAGATAAAATGGACGAAGCTGTCACTCATTATATAAATTCACATCAACCACCTGAGGTTAGCGTTACTTTGTTTTTTTTCTTGGACTCGTAGGAGTAAACAATATTTAGGGAGTACCTTACATTATAGTTAAAGCGTTGAATGGTTTACCAAGAAATATAAAAAATATTAGGCACCTATATTAAAATCTACATTTTTCTAATTACTTAAGATTTAGACACTGTCTTATAGTAAAGCTTTATTAAAATAGAAGTTTAAATGAATATCTTGCTTCATGATGCATGAAAACTTGCAATATAAAAGTGAATCTTTTTCTGCATAATAATAAAAGTGTATAAAAATTATTTTTAGTCAGTACATATAGATGCAAATTCAATGGCTCTCAATGTGCATGATGATTCCACTGGCAGAGTGGTTACTGTTATGCACCCCCATAATTTTACGACTCAAATGTGCAGGCAAGTATTTTAAAAGTACTCTACTGTTATTTAATATTATTTGTTATTTTTTAAATTCATCAATTACCTGAAACAACATTTTACACAACAATGAAATTGTTTAAATTTTTTTAATAATTCCCATAATTAATCTGTTTTATTTTATTGGATATGATACCTTAAAAAACATGCTAACTCACATTAAGTAGGACATGTATAATTCTTCACATCAATACATAACATTGATTCACAGTTCAGTTCTTAAATCAATGCTTTGAAGTTATTTGTATTAACATTTTAACAATGCTACCAACAGACAAGTATCAGTAGGTGACCAAGTTGGAGAAGGACCATGGGTAGAGGAATTCCTAGATCCTGAAGGTAGACTAGCAGCTATAGTGGCACATCTAGCACAACACTCTAGGACGCAGCATCATTTGCATAAAGTTTGTATTACAGATATAAAGTGTTTATTGTCTCTTTTCTAAGGAGGTTTTTTAAATGCCTATAGTTCAACACTTATTAATAATTATTGGATCATATTTTTTTTCAGGTTCCTGTTAGGAGTGATCTGGATTCTTCAGTAATTTTAGATGCACCAATGAGACTTTTCAACGGTCAAACATTGGTAAGGTTGAGTATTTATACATATCAACAAAATTTTAGTTCCTGCTTTTAATTCCGAGATGAAAATGTTCTACAAGATGGTTTAAGAAACTTCTTTAGAATTTTTTTGGACTACACAGGTGTCATTTTATCTCAGACTGAAAGGTTCCTTTGTAAAAATGTAATATTAATGGAAGTCGAGCAAGAATGTAATGTTTAGTAGCACCTGAAAAAATATGAAATATTACCAGTTAATACCTCACACAAACTTTTTGTTTATATAAAATATAAGTAGATTAAACCTTAGAAATACTTAATAGATCTGAAAAAAGAAATTATTTAAACAAGTAAAAACATTGGCAAATTTATCAATCAGCCTGAAGAAACATAAATACCTTTGTTAAGTATTTAATTATTAGTTATTATTTATAGTGATATCTTAGAAAAAAATTCTAAAAACATATTTTTCATGGAATTTTATAATCAATTGAGTAATAAAGAAATGATAAGTCAGAATTGCTTAATAATACCAAGTATATGTCAAATTATTATGTATTTTTTTGTAATTATGGCTTTATTTTTAGCAGGAACCACACTCTGAACCCATTGTAGTACAAGTTCCACCTCTGCCTCCATTACCACCATTACAAGAGATGAAGAGATGTCCGGAAGCGGACTGGTTTAATAAAGACAAAAATGAGCTTAAGGTAAGATTATAATTTGTTTTTCATTAAAGTTTATTTTTGAAATTGTCCCATATAAATTTAATTTTTTTTTAACAGAGAATAACATTAGTTGATGTTATTGTTAGTGTTATTTGTTATCTTGATTCATAATTACTAATAAAGAAATTGTTTATTTTCAACATCATAAAAACCTTTTTGCAGGAACAGCAACTCCTTTCACAGGATACTGTTCTGGAGTCCAGCGGATCTCCAGCACATAAGCAGAGTAAAAAGAGCCTGCCTCATAAGAAGAGGATCTCACGGAAACTAAAGCGAACCACCAATAGCACTCCGCAGCAGGTTTATATATAGTTTTCATTATATACAAAATATTTTGCAACAAAGATGTTTTCATTACATATTTAAAGCTTAATTTTAGGTCCGACTATTACCTAATGTTCAATAATGTTTTAGGATATAGTAGTGATCAATTGTGGATCTGAGGTTCCACAAGAAGAAATTCTACCAGATAGTTTCTCACACGCTCACGAATCCCACGATACCAATAACGGACACGACGCCCATGGAGCTCACGATGCCCACGATCCCCATAATCCTCACAATACTCACAATCTCCACAACCCCCACCATCCTCACAATCCTCATAACCCCCATAATGCACACAATCCTCATGATCCCCATGATCCTCATGACACTGTTTTGCCTGAAACCCATCATATTGGACAGGAGGTAAAATAATTTTTTAAATTTCTTTTAAAATAAAGATTTTTATTTTATAATTACTTATGAAATGTAAGAACATTTCAGTGAGCAATAAAGTTAAGGATTTTCGAAATTCATGTCTTGGAATACATAACATTACAAGTTCCATACCAGTCAAAACAGCGATACATACTTTTACGAAATCACTCATGATTAGGCAAAGAATAAAGTTAGGATATGATAAGGCAATGACAATGACAATGACAAAATAATAAAATCATTATTTGTAGGAGCTTGACAAACGTGGCTGCTTCATTAACTAGTGATAGATTGAATAAATGTGTCTGTACTTTTAAGATACGGTCGCCCCTGATTTGTCAACTTTGCGGCGAATACTACGGTCACGAACAGCTGAAGTTCTACCATCATCTCAAACAGCATTACGAGCCACAGCTCGTGTTAGACACTCCCGACCTACCAATTGACAAGGTATAAACCGATTCATAAATTATTATCCTACCACAGCTTGGGATGTACTCAAGCTAGTGAGTCTTTAAGTTAGTCATAGGACTATAGGAATGTTGCTGTTTTAATAATATTCATTTAAAATATGTACTCTATGTAAGCATAATTTAATTTAATATACTCCTTATCTTTGACATCTATTATACTCTTTTAAGCAATATAATTCTTTCTTAAAACAATATTGTTTTTACAGATGACAAATACGTGTATAGACAATGTGGCAACTCTTCCGGATTCGATAGTGGAACTATCACTAGAAAATACAGTACCAAGGATAATATACCCTCCGCAGGACAAAACATTTTGCAGCTATAAGATTCCGTTTACTTCAACTAATATGGAAAAGGAACAGGAACAGGGAAGAGTTGATTTATTTGATTCATTGGACAAACTGGAAATGTATTTCTGCACAAAGTGTAATAAATCATTCAGGAAGCAGAAACAATGTGAGATCCATATAAAAGAAGCTCATCTGAATCAGAAGGTAAGTTTATAGGGCACTGAGTATATTATAATGATGTTACTAAATACTTTAGTGTTTTGATTTTGGTTTGCCTTGATATATATGATAATAAGACATTTTTGAAATAAATATTGCAATGATTTTAAGTAACACAATACATAATCATTGATTAATCATCAAGAAGTGTTGACTTTGCTTCTGTGGTATTTTAAGTACATCATATCTCAGTCAGTAAGAACTTCATTCATTTTTAAATATTATAAGACAATCAGTCAGTTTTTTTTTTATATTGTATTGTATTTGTATAGAATTCTAATATAAGATTCCAATGAAGTTATTTGGTAAATCAGAGTTTTTTATGTTTTCATCAAAAGTATGGAAGCAGCATAAAATACAAATTAAATTTACCCACCTGGATTTAAATAAAGATATGGCATGAAACTCACGTACACAGATATAAGAATAAATAATTCATCATTACTGTTCCATCTAGATGGATGATATATCCGAGTTCAGTGACCCTGAGGATCTCATGGAGGGCATACATGTGGCGGTAGAAGAGGGAGGAGGAGAGGGGGAAGGCGGTGGAGACTGTAGCAGTGAGCAGTACGACCAGGCTCTACTACCGCATCTGACAGTAGAAAACGGACACGTACATCAAGAACATGTTAGACACTGGTTAGTAGTGGTGGAATCTGGAGGGGGGAGGGGAGTATTAAGAAATGCAGTAGAGTCACGTAAAGCTGTGGTATATTACATGCGTTTTTTTATTAACTAAATACATGAAGTATTCGCTCCGCTTCAGATTGTGCTATATAAAGAAGAGCTTAGATGAAAATATTTAAATTAGTGAAATAGAGAAACAATTCGGGAGTTCCAGTGTTTTTTATTTTATAGTATATTGACACAGCTTAATTGAGTCCTTGCGAGCGAGAATATTACTTCACGTCATGAGGATTAGGGGAGGCAAGGACTATTTTTTTGGTTTGCCTATAGTTGTTGCAATATCGGATATAACAAATTTTGGTCTCTAATTTAAATATTCCAACCCACATATTTAGCTATCTTCTTTATTTCTATAATTTTAATACGTCCTTTAGAATTATAAACATGTTATCAAACATCTGGTACAGGTATATGAGGAATGGGTCAAACAGTTCGGTGCCACTTTGCACATGTGGCGGTGCGGGTTACTGTGCTATGTGCACTCATGCACACACGCCCACCATTCAACCCACACAGACGATACACACACAGACCATACATACCCAGAGCTCTGACATGCCCTTGCCCAGTGTGACCAGTGTCAGCCACGTGACAACCAGCCACGTGACCAATGTCAATCATGTGACCAGCGTCACTCACACCAGCAATGTTAACGTCAGTCAGAATGTAGCAGTCAGTCAGAGGACGGAAAAAGGTGGGTAGAAAATATTGTAGATTTGTCCATACTCTTAATTAATTATGACATATTTTTTTAATTATTAGTTAATATGTAAAATTTGTATATATAAAGTGTTCAACGTATTTAAATATATTAATGTCGTAGATGAGTCGCTACAGAGGATGTTCGAAACTGAGAATCACAGTCAGGAAAACTTCACAGAGAACATTCTAGAACAACAGGAGCTGAACATCAAAGTTGAACAGCCAGTAGAAGTTAAACAGGAGAAGAAAAAGCCCACTAAGACCTTCGAGTGTTCGCATTGTGATAGAGTGTTCCATCATAGAAACAGCCTGTTCTATCACACGTTGATGCATAGCGAGAAGCAACAAGTCTGTAGAGAGTGTGGGAAGGAATTTTACACCGTCAATGCTCTTAAGGTTCCATTAATATTTAGTTACTAGCCGTGCCTATAAATTTTAATTTAAGTCTAAAAATAAAACAATCTAAAAAACGGTTCTAAAGCTATACAATAAAAATTTAAAAGGAAAACTAAAATTTCGTTACACCTTTCAGACAAATTGTTGGACTAGTTTCATTTTATATTATTTTAACACATATATAATGTTCATCATTTAGATCCACAAGCGAGTTCACAGTGACTACCGGCCTTGTAAGTGTGACGAGTGCGGAAGAGATTTCAGGCAGTGGTCAGATCTGAAGTACCACAAGGCATCCATACACTCCGATAAGGTATGAACTTGTATACTATGTAGTAAAAAACCTAGCCTTATCTTATATATAAAATTCTCGTGTCACAATTTTCGTTCCCGTACTCCTCCGAAACGGCTTGACTGATTCTCATAAAATTTTGTGAGCATATTGAGTAGGTCTGAGAATCGGCCAACATCTATTTTTCATACCGCTTAGAGAGGGTTGTTCACCCTTCAACTGTTTTTTTAATTTCAGAACGAAATTTTTTGTTTTTATTTTTTAATAATGTGGCATCAAAAAATATATACAACCCTAAATTTCTGCTTTTTTATCACCAACCCCTATTTTTTTATATATATATGTAAACACAACACGACTATATGTTTATTTCGGCTAATATCTAAAATGGCTGAACCGCGTTTAACGGGACCTATTGGCAGGTAGCTGATGTAATAAAAAGTAACTTAGGATACTTTTTTCAAGATCCCGAATGAACATCCCGTAATTATAACGCGCGAGTTAGTTTAATATAAAAATCTTGTTATGTGTTAGTACGATCGGAATACCGTCTAAAATGCCTTTCCAGCGAAGTTTCGTCTAACACAGCAGTGTGATAGAAATAAAGCTTTTTTCGTTAATTTTTTCAGTCATTAGGATCATCCACTTTCTCCTACTTTTTTATATCTTATAACTCAAGCATTTGTATACATATCTCGGGGCTAAAACAAATGACATCTACAAAATTTTAGCCTTATATTTTGATATAAATGGATATACACAAAAAACTTAAATTACTTTTTTTATACGCAGTATTACACATACACTTATTAAAGTATGATTAGCACTAATGATTCATTTCAATGTTGTTCTAGAAAAACTTCAAATGCGAATTCTGTGGTAAGGAGTTTGCTCGGCGCTATTCTCTTAACGTACACAGACGTATACACACCGGCGAGAGGAACTACAAGTGCGAGTACTGCAACAAGTCTTTTAGGGCCTCGTCCTACAGGCTGATTCATATGAGGACACACACTGGTTTGTTTTCTTTGATTTAAATGTATAAGCTATAGTCGTTGGAAGACAGCTTGTTAGTGTTACTTAGGGATGTCTCACACAGATAACCCCGAAGTAGCAATTGCAATTATTATTTTAAATATGACATAGAAATTAAAAAAAAAACATTTCGTTTTAGGTACTAAGCCCTATAAATGTACACAATGTGAGAAATGTTTCCGTGTGGCTTACGATCTGCGACGACACATGCTGATACACGACAAAGTAAGAGTCCGAGGTGAGGAACAAAAGAATAAAACAAAGGAAAAGAAACAGAACGACACTAAGGAAGAAACGAAGGAAACAAAGGCCGCTAAGGCAGACGAGAAGAAGGAAACAAAGCTACCAATATTAAAAAGTCTGCTAGATAAGAAACAAACTAAACCACCAAAGAAATCACCTAAAAAGGCACCAAATGTAACAGTTCAGAGTAGATCCAACGAACAATTTAAAATGGACCCAGATTATAACAACGAAGTGTTCGACACGAGACAGGAACAGTATAAATTTAAAGTGTACTCAAATGAATTTAAACAAAAAGACTATATAGAAGAAGTCAGACTAGAGGGAAGGTCAGAGGACAGAGAACTGGCAACACTAAGGACATTGAAAAATCAGGAATGTGAAAATATTGAGACGAACAAGCTGCCTTATAGAGAAAACACTGACGGGAAGATGCAGGTTTACACACAAATAGAAAAAACAAAGGAATATAGTGGACCTATAGTTACCAATGCAGTATCATTAAGTGATATGAGGAGTTTAGACCGTGAGTCCAGGGACATGAGGAACGAGGTTCACGGTGAGACCATTGACAGTGCACTCCTGGAGCGTTTGTCTGCTTATTATAATAATAACATTCCGGCCGTATGAAAATTATGGTGGAAAACTCGGTACCTGCCAGACAAACAGACTATGTAGTGACATTTATTAGGTACTAATGACATGAACATTGGTTATCAGTGTAGGTTAGGGATGTGTTGAATATGTAATGCAACTGTGTGGGTGGATATCAGCGAGGTGATTGTATATAAAATAAAATAATTAATAATTTACTATTAGTAATTATGGAATGTTACTTTGAAGTATAAGGACCCTGTGAGTGTTATTATATAATCTATAGCGTTTTAATGTAATGCATCTGTGATAGCGTTACTTAGTGAGGCCAAAAACTTATCTGTAAAGATGAATTTGGATGTAAAAATTATGTTTATTTATACTATGTAGTAAGGTTATCACAATTTAATATAGATGTTTGCGAGATTTAAACATTAATAAGAATTAATTTGATCCTATTTTTTAGTTTTGGGCTTTCTCAAAACCCATGTAATTGATATTAAAGTATCAGGAAAAACGTGTAACTTTCTCTCGTTACAAACGTTTTTTGATGTCTAATAAAATATCATCCCGGTTAAAACATTGTTATATATAAAGAATAGTAATTTATGTATGTCTAGGAGATTTAGTCCAAATATAACTACATATATTAACTTTTCAGCCCTCATTATAATACCCGCACTAATTAAAGAGCACTTATCGGAATTAATTAGCTATCGCACTAATTTATGATATGACTGGTGATCTACACACGAGAAGAATAATCACTTGAATATTGAATAAAATAACATTATAACAACAGTAGATACTTTTGTAAATATTTTGAAAATACATAAAATGTTAGACCCAGTTTAACCAATCTCTGTTTGTTAAATCTAAACAAGGCATTTACTAACGAACCTTCAAAAATATAGTTGTCTGTTAAAAAATTTACGTCCCACTAAGAAAATGAACAAGGCATTATTAAATGACACGTTGAATGACCGGCTACCAGATTATTCGTTCTTGTTATAATACGACCAAAATGAAGTAATCACGTTTAATATGGCGTGTTTGTTGCGATGCGCCACTTTGTCCCTTGATCGTATATCTCCCTTGATACGTCACTTGTTAGCCAATGCGACCAAATTTTATATATCGTTGATTGCATAGATTTTTCATACAAACAGCTTTCTTTTCAGTTTCCTAGGTGTAACCTGTCAAAATCGTGTTGTCGATAAATTGCGTTATATATTTTTGTTTTATAAATTGCGTTCAAGTTATAAGAGATGAAAGGAGAACTTAATTTACAACGTCATAGAAAAGCCGGAGGCAAAATTTTTCATCACATGAAAAAGAAATTTTAATTCACCTTATTAATAAACACAAGGATATAGTCGAAACTGACAAAACAGATGCCGTTGCTATGGCTACAAAAAACCAGGGGTGCGATTGGACATTTGAATTATGACTATACAATAGATTAACAGTCCGTTAGCCATTTGACGGACCTCTAGAGCAGTAATTAATATTAATGTCTTGCTAAGACATTTAAACAGACATTATTGCGTGGTGGGACGCTCGATACATTTAACAGATCATCAAACGCTTTAACAAGCGCATTTATTTAACATTGATTGGTGGAGCTGGGTGTTAATCTTCTAAACTTTATTCGTGTCCTATTAAGCGTAGGTTAGATAAAATGGACTTAAGATAAATCTACTCTGTGGGTGGTAAAGACACCCATTCATGTGTACCTACCCTCAAAATCTCGCAAGCAAATTGCCTAACTTAGAAATCTTGTTTCATAATAATACGAAACCACCGTAATTGTATATATTATGTAGATATGTGTATAGCCGCATACTTACTTATTTAACTTTTTCTATATATAATCTATGTTCGAACAATATTAGCACAGTATAATAAAGACTACTGCCATTTGAGGACATTTTATTTATAAAATCGATAGAATTCAAGTAGAAGTTAGAAATTAAAGGTCATAGCTCATTAGAGCCACCCGGCACCCGACCCTCACCGCCTCAACTAGTGCGGTTGATATTGTTTGTATGGATTTCTATGGGTATACGCTCATTACATCAACTCCGGATCGCCTCGCTCGCAAGTTGCCCACGCGCGGGCGGCGAGTGGACCACTCGGTGACAACTCGCAGCTCGCATGCTTGCCGCACGTTGATCGCATGTTGCCGACGGGTGGACTCGAGGGCGATGCGTTGGCGTTGGCGATGCTCTCGTCGGCTAGCAAATGCCTACGAGCTGTCCAATATTCACCCTCTTTTTTTCTTTGTTTAAACATTTCGTGCACCCAATAAGCTTTCCTTTTTCTCTTGGGTCTTTCATTTTCTTCTGCATCAAGCGCTACAGCTATGAGTGCCAATTCACGGTTTGTAAAATTTAACATTATTAAGCACACGTGTAGACGTTGTGCCAATTGTTAACAGACTACGCGAAAATTCCTGGACTAACCGGTCTCAAGTCGTAGACCACGCGGCGTCCACCAGCGGCCAACGCGGGGTCCACTGGGTGACGATGTGAGGTCCAATGGTTGACCACGCGACGTTTATTGGTGATAACACGGTGTCCACCCGTGGACAACCTGTCGACAACGAGTGGACGCCGTGCGACGAGGCGGTGCGTAGTGGGTGCCGGGTGGCTCTAATGAGCTATGACCTTAAAAGTGAAAAAATCTGTAAAGTTTTAATGTATTAGGACCTCTTTTAGGTATGTAATGTACGCAAGTCCATAAGATAAGACCTTAAACACGAAGCTAGTTGTACTAGGCAAATATAGCCAATAAATAAATAGAAGTGCAAAAGGCAATATTGGTGATAACGGATCCTCTGATTATTATTGCTAAAAGCTTTAATTGAATCTGACTTTTTATGATAATGGCGGCTAACAAGCAGGCGGCCTATCTGATGGGAGGTATTTATCCTCGCTTATGAACATTTGCAACAAGGTGTAGGGCAGGATGCTTATGGCCCAATAAAGATCCTGTCGAAGAGCATTGCCCATCGTCTGAACTGAATCGAGTTTTGTATATCGCTGGCACGGGATTGATGGGCTCCCTAGAACCAATGCCAGTGAAACACGCGCAACACCTCAAAACACACTTAAGCTGATGCAGAACAGAAAGTCATTCTATATATCAACATCCTGGGAGAGGAAAGGGTGGGAAAAACCGGCAACCGGCTCTCTCACTCATTAAGCGAAACGCAGCTATTAAAAACTACGTCACGCCGATCTCCTGTGAGAGGATGATACTTCCCTGGACGAGCCAGCCCATGTTCGAGCTGTAGTGACATGACCACAGCTAGGCTCTACGTAGAATTAAAATAACTTAGTTTATTGTGGTTCTGATGCAACCAGAAAAGTAAAAAAGTCATGTATTTTATATTTAATATACCGTGGATAATTAGCTAGTAAAAGAGAAAAGGGCATAGACATTCATAAACTTCTAAAAAAAATTATGAATTCTATAACTACAAATCTGTAAGCAGGTTTATCAAAATAAACAATTATATGTTTATTATTACAGGTATAAAAGATAGGCATAGGGCCCACCTACGGTTTTTTGTATTATTGGTTTTAAACTAAAATTATTAGTGAATGTGCAAGTTATAGAAAACGAAGAATTACTTAATGCTGTTTTTTTTATTTCGATAACAAACTTAAATGTTACATGTTCAATGCTTCATTACGCACTCACTGTTTCCTCACAGAGTCCCAAGTCCTCGCGTCGTTGCTCTCAGTTTTGTAGCAGGCGTTTTGTCGTTAATTATGGGCTCCAACACTTAGTTTAAAATATCTTATTTTTCCTAAGTCTTGAAGGACTCAATACAAAATAAGGAAAATAATTATTAGAAATAGTCACCCAGCTTGAACCTTTGATTGCTGTCAGTACTTATAGTGGATAAAATAAATTCCGGGATTTCCCCGGATATAGCTCTCATATTCCTCTATTACAATTTTAAAAATGACATCTCTGCTAAATCATATTTATAAAGACACAAAGAATAATACGTTTTATTGAATAAGATGGTTGCAACCAACATAGTTTTTCAAATTAGTTCGCTACAACAAACAACACAATCGGTGAATAAAGTTGGCGCCATCCAACATACAATTTCCATATTCACAATCATAGAAGAAAGTATAGTCTCAAAGTATATGAAACAAATTATATTAGCGACACGAAACTAAAGTTTCACTTGTTTACTACTGAAGGAATCATAATATATCTCAAGTGTCTGAAAAAATATAATTTTAATAACATGAAGCTGAGCTATCAATCATTTTCAAAAGAACGAAGCACAGGTTTCACATCACCTGAAAAAGTTCTTTGGGATCTAAAGGAAAATTGAAATATAATCATAATTAGGTAGTGTCATCTGCATGGCCTCTGTTCATAGGTATGGCTGGCAAGCTGGTTTCGGCACAAAACCTATCATTAAAGAGGCGATACAATCATTTCAGAATCGGAGACGGTTCGGACGCCCATATTTTTAATAGTATTGTTTTGCAACTAACTTTCTATACGCCCAGACTTCTTGGATATAAACACCTTTGTACTGATAATGTTGACGACATAAAACATAAGAAAAGAGAAGCGTATTTGTCTTTTAAGACTTGAGAAATAAAAACCCATTTATGTTTAAGTTTGAATTTATTAATAGCAATTAAAGGAAGAAAGGCATAAAAGTGAAACTAATATTTTTCGAATTACTATGCGTATTTAATTATTTTAAAATCTACATAATCACTGCCCGTTATCACGGTTGCTGCAAACTAATCGAAACGTCGGGATTATGTAGTTTCTAAAATTATAGAATACGCGTACCTAGTAATCCGAAAAATATTACTTTCATTTCAATAAATACTCGCGAAAGTCTTAGATCTCATTAAGGCAAAAAAGAACTAAACTCCCAATTCAGCTGGATCGCATCAAAGATTCAAACTGACCAGGGCATAATTGACAGGTGCACATTATAAAAAAATACTTTGTGACGTAAATAAACTCAGTTTTAGAGACCTTAGACTTGAATATTCATGTTTTCTTACAATTATTGAATCTTTTAACGATTCTAGTGTAACTCTCTTGTGAAGAGAGCGGGTAGTCCCACGAATTATTACTGAATCTTCCCAAGCATTGGGGAAAGGTCTAATTAAAAAAAAAAACAAAGTAAATAATCATAAAATTAGCACATAAAGAAACTGTTTTTACTTTTTATTTACTTAAGATTTGTCTTAGTTATCTACATATTACAGATCGTTATTAAAGGTGTTTTTGTTGCTGTATTCGTTGGGGGATTTATTTAAAAGTTGTTATAAAGGTTTTATAATTAATGTTAATAAGTAGGCCAAATTTTCGTTTTTGCATAACAATCTATATTGTTTCTAAAGTATAAAACCCGAAATTTGAAGTTCCATACTATACAATTCCACGGAAATCAATCAATCACAGTTCAGCGTGACTTTATAGTGGAATTATGAGGGTAGTCAGTACAAAAGGGCGCCCTTGATATCAAAGGATCAGTTGCTACTTGGACGAGAAGTGTACGAATCATCGCTGTTGAAGGACCAAAAGGTTTTATTGTTTTCTTATTTTATTTATATAAAGATATTTGCAGTTAAGCAAGTGAAACAAGCTTCTGATTAAAAGATTAAATATTTTAATACTTTTGGTTAATGAGAATAAACTCGTTTATCTGAACTATGTTTATATTTTTCTTTTTAATTACCTTAGGAAATAAAACGGAGTAGTGAGTTTTTCCTTTATGTTTTTCCAATATAATTACCGGTTAATTAGGTACCCATGAGGAAAAGATATAGAAATTTATTTTTGAACAATTATTACCAAACTGTATCGCTGTTTTAGTGTAAGGAAGATTCTGTAAACGTATATACATATATATTCGTTCTGGTTTCGTAACAATACTTTTATTTATTACAGGAGTTTTGAATTAACTAAAAGGAATAAATCCACGTAATTGAATTATGACGAAATGTTGAATAGCGCTTAGCCGTGAGTATGTTACATCATATTTTTACTGTAAATTTTTTTATATTAAAATGTGGACGAATACTTAATAAAAAAAAACTTTTAGAGCCCAAAACGTATGTAAACAGATTTGATAAAAATGATTATGATTTTAAAATCTATAACGACTGGAACATCTTAATATAATTTATCAGTAAAAATAATTAATGTGATTCTAGATATGTGGATAACAAATGGATGAAAGTGATTATTATAATATTTAGTCCTAATAAACTCCAATTGGGTACTTACTTTCGTCACCCATGACAACAGTCATTGGATCAGTTAGCAAAAGTTATGAGACTTTTTGACAATGAGAAAAAAAATTGCCGAAGATTTAATTTATTTCTTTTCACGAATGGATTGAAAGGGAGAAAGGAAAAGGAAAAGTATTTATTATATAATATATATTTATACATATTGTGAACGAAGAATATGTTAAATAGAGATATTGTTTTTAGACCATTACTGTTTCGCAAAAAACTCTATTTCAATGAAACCATTAAGAACCTAAAAATATTTATAAATATAATATTTTTCAGTTCAGTAATATTTTAAATAATTTCTCTATACCTTGAAATAGACACCCAATTTGTTTTTTTTTTTGGTTTTCGCTCCACTCCCGCTTCAAGAGTAAATATACTATAACAATCCGAGATTATAACAATATATGTATTTTTATTTACGAGGTCCTAGATCGTTTTAGATTCCATAGATCAAACCAAAATTTATTATTAAACAGAATGCTACTAATAATATTTCAACCATAAATATTCTATTCTATTCTAATATGGTACCTATTCTCACCACCTTGAGTCTCTGAAAGTCTGAATAACGACGTTAAAATTTTAGCAGAGTTAGTTAACACTCTGTCATAATAAGATCATTAATTATTTCGTAAGACAATGTTATTATATTTATAATTTCTTAATTGTTAATTTAACAGCTCATTAATAACTGTTGAATATTTTTGGCAACAATGTGGTTGGAGATAAAATAATAATAAAGTTTTTCCTCAAAGATGAAAGGCATACTTACAGTCTATAAAGACATTACACGGTTTTTGATTGTATCGTAAAAGTATTTGGGAAAATATATGAAATTATGAGAAATTCAATAAGATTTCCAAATATGTGGGTGGCTTCCGTTTGAATGAAAGCCAAGAATGTTAATATTTTACTTCAGTTGTTGTAGGTAATTGGTTATACATTGCAAATTTATCGGTATTTTGTGATGCTAAATAATAACCTCCGGCCAGAAACTACTTTATTACAAGTTTATGCTTCCATTGAAATGTTGATCTGATTAATCATACCATTATTTGGTAAAAAATCTCAAGCTAAAAATCCGACAACATATATACGATGTGACATAAACTACACGTAATTAATTTTTTGAATCACTATCATCAATAATAAAAAAGTTATAGTTCTTCTATGTATTAATTAATGTAAAATGAATACAAATGTAATTTATTTCATTACGTTAACAAATGCAAATGTTGAAAATGACGAAAGATGATTTACAACTAATAAAATTATGTCAATATTAGCAAATATTTATATTCAAACTTCCGTTAAGTGAGGTAAGTAATACAATGTATTAAGAAGTAATGCAACGACCAAGGATCATCTCTAGAAAGAATTGGCAACGATCTCTTAATGTCTTCAGTAAATGAACTCTGAGAGTTCAATTATTTAAATAGTCTATGCAAAAAAAAATTTCAAAGAAGTTGCTTTGAGTTCACCTTCGCCATCGTCCAGGCTGAGCAAAAATATAATTCTGGGAACGTTTATTCATCGTCGGAATTTGTTTCTGGTTTAATGAGTAAGTATAAAAATATTTTTCGTTGTTTAAAAAATGTGCCTACGTACCGTAGTAATGTATTGATAGAGTGATTTTCCAGCCGTGGAGCAGAGAAAAGCGCATGAGCTTCGATTTAATAGCCTGCGCTATGTTAGTGTAGGGTTTATGTAAACAGCTACTATTGCGAAATTTTCCACTTCTGAATGAACACAATGTATGAATGGACGGTATTTAGTTTGGTTATTTAACAGCTAACGGTTAACAAACCAGGCCCAACATATTTATTACTTTGTATTTTTGTTACTTCCTATTTAGAGAAGAGATTGCTTTTTTAAGAAATAAATTACTTTTCTTTTTTACAATTCTTATTGTAAATTTGGAATTTTTAATTGTTCTCTATGGGTATATATATTAATAGTTTTCAAGATATTTCACAACAGGCTACAATTTATATCTTACATCTCACTGATATTGTCTTTTATAATAATTGAACGGTTTGTTTTAGTTAACCAAATGATCCATATTATAAAAAGAGTGCAATCACCTAAAAAAGCTTAAATAAAACTAAATCGAATACAAATGGATGCTGAGTGCATTATATGACTTGAAAATAATAAGTCTGTCAGCGCATGTAGTGAATTTTCACTAAATTGAACGTTAGAAAACAAACATGTACGAATTCTCCCAAATGAACAAACAAACATAGCGGACATCAATCTGCCACGAGGGCCCACGCGCATGCGTAACCATTTAACTGTTCCTAATTTAAACTGCTTGTTTACATCTTAAGATAACAGATGTAGTTCGGACGGACTAATTCTGGCTTTACGAGCCCAAAATAATTTCACGTACGCCGCGAGCTCCGATTGGAGAATTATGACGCGCGGAAACACCTCCTACTATTTTACCTTTTTTGGTAATTCAAGCTTTTATGAACTTTTATCTTGCCTTTTGTATTCGCATGCTGTGTTGTTATAGATATACAACTATAGGCAATTAAATATTACTAAACTAAGTAGTACTTATATGTAGTATTGTACGTATAATAATTAAAATCTTCCAAAGATGAATAGATACTTGCTTAGCCTTAATGTATCCTGGACATCTTAAAAGCGTCGGGTAATTTTTCTTGGATTTTGTTCATGACGTTAGAGCATCACGTGTCGCCAACGTTATACTAAAGATAACAATGCAGTATGAAGATTCATCAACGTGGAATCTGCTTACGTCCAAACTCTAAAACACATAAACCTGCACCATAGAATTGAATCATTATTGTCTATGAACTATTTGTAACAAATGTTACTAACTGTATATCTTACTCACTTTAAGCCTCCTTAACGTCGTATCTTCGAAGAGATTTGTATTGTTTTAACCAAATAAGTCTCAAGCGTTAATGATTTTATCCGTATTGAATTAATTTTTATTTTTAATATATATAAATTATTAATGTTTTTATAATGGAAACTGGAATATGTATGTTTAACTTCTAACATATATTTTCTTCCTTCATATTTTTTGTTCAAGGTTAAATTGAACAAAAAATATGAAGGTCTTGGTCTTGGTCTAGGTCTCAGAAAGTTAATTTTTCTATGTAAAAGATATACGTTGATAATCTCTACTTGATGCTGTAACATCATCTGATATCTTTAGAGGAGCAAATTCTAACATTTTATAATAAATGTACCGTTACAATTACTTATCTCGTAATATCAAAAATATGTAATTGGTGAGAATTTTTGAATTAATTGCTTCAATTTACGTAATATTTTGATAATTGGTGACAATTTAGTCAGTTATTAAATAAATTTGTGACTTAAATGATTGATACCTTCTTAGTGTTTTAAAGTAATTTTGGATATATCTTTATTACAATGGAAATATACAATACGGTAGCTAAATCCGTATTTGGATTAAGAAGATATTTTAAGTTAGTAATTCACGGAGTGTAATTTTCTATGAGTCCGGTGGATTTTTTGCTGTCTGCGGTTTAGTGTGATGTGGCAGATCTATTAGATACGTATAAGATACTTTAATAATACGTGTAAAATAGCGTAACCGCTGTGAGTAAGTAACAATTGAAGGAATAACCCACTGACACGATTACACCGACAAAAAACGGTATTATTGTAAGTTATTTTTAAACAAATCCGTTTTGATTACTATGAAAAATGGGTTAATTTTCAAAGTTTTGAGATATTTCCTGTAGTTAAATATAATATTATTTATATGAAGAACTTACTTACTATATATTACTGCGGGTATAACTATGCAAGTAATAATTAAAATAATGAGAGTTAAGTAAAGTAATTAACAATGCAAACATCACAGTAACTTTTTGAATGCTTTTAACATAGTATCTGTCTCTTAAATTAACTAATTATCTAATTTTCAAAGCAATCAAAAAGAGTTTCTTAGTCCTGGCAGAAGACGATATGGAAAAATAAATAAATTGAAAGATTATCATAAAAATTACAAACAAGACGATAAAAATTCATGGCGAATCATTCATGAAAACGTAAAATATATTTGTATATTTACAGTTATGAGTAATAAAAAATAGTACCTACTCGTTCGGAGAGCTTCAATACCTTAACTATTGCATAGATTAAAAACTGTTTCCAATAAAAGTTTTAGCTTAAACAATGGTATGATATGATTTTTTCGTAAATAATTAGAAAAAACCTTATATCAAAAAAAGGTTTTTTGTCGAATTTTTGTACGTTTTCACTTTTATCTTTTAAATTTATGGTTCTACGACAAAAAGTTACTGAACCAAAGTCATAAAGTCATAGTTTACGAGAGAAATATTAAAAATCATTGTAATTCTCTCTCCAAGATGACGGTCATGGATCTAGGGTGGTGACTGAACAAACTTGACTCTGAGCTTACACAGCCAGTCCTCTAAGAAACGTAGGGAAAAACCTAAAAAAAATTACATTTCAATGGACCAATACACCTATCACCTATTTTTATTTATTTATAATTCTAAGAATAGTATATTACAAGTCATACAGTAAAGATAGCGGTCTATTAATAACTTTATATCTGGGGTTTATTTAAATATTTTCTTGTATGGAGCAAATTAATAAGGTTGTTTGATGAGGCTGTCTTTTCAATTGAAACCGATTTATTACTATTTAGTATAATTTATACTATTTAGTATAGTTATTTATATAATTTAGTATATTTTTTTAGGATTACCTCAGTGTAAATATTTTTTTCTGAATACCTTTTTTTATAGCAAGTAATAAAAGATCTTTGTATTTTTCTATACGCATATAGTTAGATATTTTAAAGCACTGTCTTCAAAACCTCTTTGTTTATTGAGATTTTTATGACTGTCCCAAAAAATTTTTACATTTTCTGAGGGATTATAATAATATTAAAACATTTGAATAAAATTGATTTGCTTGAAAAACATATTTTTTGATTGTTCCGTATTTACTGGAGCTGGGAATCATATATGTATATGTTATTTACTATTCATTGATACCGTAATGATAAGTTAAATCAGTCGTTCGCATGAAATGTAATGAAAAAATACTATCAGCCATTAGCCAACAAACTTTAATAAAAAAATAGGTTTGAAGTTGACTGTTATAAGTTCATATTGATTATTATTGAGAATGAAATGTATATTGATTGAGTTATTAGATAATTTTGTACTGTTCAGAAAAAATATATTTTACATTAATTTTTCAAATAGTCAAATGATATCTGAATGTTGAATAAATACTTTTACATCAATTAGTTCTAAATAACGATAAATTGATTGATTCAGGTTTAGAAAAATTATTCTGATTTCAAAATGAACCTCGGTACGGCTACGACCGTAGCTCTGTAGACGCTCTACGGTATTTTAAACTCTTAAAAGAAAGTGAATCACTGGCACTTGATTCATATTTCATTAATTTTTTGAAATTATAATGATTTATTGTCAATATACATCACATTATAAACGCATCTTTATATAATATATTTATATTATAGCTCCAGTTACGTCTCAACTAATGTCTCATAATGATTTTGCATTTTACACTATTACGTTGAGTTAATGTTTCGAGATAATATTGTTTAAAGATATTTCTCTGGCGACATATTTAAAACATTTTTTTTTTCTACACGTACTGAATTGCGCATTGCAATATTGCATTAACGCTCATACCTAACCGTTTTATTAAAATACAATATGAAGGACATTAACAGGGGAATCCCATATCGGATGTTATTTTTATCTAAAGGAAAACGGTCCGAGCTAATTGAACGATCATAGGTCGAGATATCGTTTGAGTTAATATATTGTATCTGTTATAAATTATTGTATTTAGATACTTATGATACAAAGGTGTCATTATGACTTTACCGATTAACCTAGGTCACTATTATATCCGACTTGGTAATGAATGTTATTAATTTTATTAATGAGAAGATAAGGTAAGGGCTGTCTAGAAATTTGTTGAAGTAAGACAGTACTTTATAAAGGTTTTGATCATTTCATGGATTATTTACAATAATTAGTTGTAGTTATAGATAAAAATTAATAATAATACCAAGAAAAACAAATGTATTTAAATGAAAAAAAACTCGCGAAAATCTTAGATCTCATTAGGAAAAACAAATGTAGCTTTTTTTTGAATTCAGAGTCCAATATTGATTGAAATTATGAAATAAATATTAAATAATTTATAGGGATAAATTGAAACATGTTATTTATATAAAATTAAGTACAAATTTTTATTAGGCATAAATTATGATCTTAAAACTAGTCACGTGATTGAATCACTTAAAGCTTTTTAAGCTGCCTTAGTATGAAATAAACTAACATTAATTGAGATTCCATGCCTTTGGCACTCACTAGACTAGTACTTAAAAAAAAAACATTCTATATATACAAACTATAAATTTACAATTCATTAAGAGAGCGAGTTACAATAGTCGAGCTATACATAAAACGAACAAGAACCGCTTGACTAGAAGACGATAAGGAAGTATTAAACTAACTAATACTGTTTATAACTACTTACTGGAAATGAATATCACAATTTAGGAATTGCGTTCATCCAACGCTTATTATACTAAAACAAATACTGAGAAACTTAAAAGTACTAGCAGTAGTATTGTAACTATAACAGAACTAGCATAAAACCAGTCTACTATATTAAACGGCGATAAATTTTTGTAAAGTAATTGAAGAAATTCTTTAGTATCAGCAGTGAAATTGACTTTTAAAATCTTCAAAACTGAATGGTTATAAAGATATTTGTTATTTTATATTAACACCGTTTAATATCGACCAGTTATAAATTAAGTACATCAAAATAGGACGCATAATAATGGAACATAAGGCCAGTCAATTCACAACACCGTTTGGTCCCATTTTTAGATTAACAATAAATAACTTAATACTACTATAATACTGCTAAAATTTCATGAATACGCTTAACTATAAGACACTTGGTTCAGTCGTCGTTATCTCTGAGTTCACAACGAAGGCTCTCACTTTAACGCAGTGGAGAGCCGTAAAATTTCATCTAGCATCAACCGGTTTTCATTATTGCTTCGGAGCCTGCTAAAATTTTGATGACCAGAACGTTCTTCTTTTCTCACACTCGCATTTAGATCGATTCCACCTCATATTCTGGTTCCGCTATAACAATAGAAAAAAATAATTCAGTCTCTCCTCATTTGGTGAGATCAGATAAAAACGTTAATAAATAAAAAAAAAAACAACAAAAAAAGCTGTAAGACAACGGATGTCACGATAAACTCGTGATGGTACGGCGTCTGATTAATAAAATTAAAAATATTTTTTATAGATAAGCCGATGACGATTGAAGTACGTTCATGCAAATGATAAAAAGTGTAAGCGATGTTAAGATATTATCTAGCGTGCGTGCCGTTCCACATCTACGTTAGTGTTCACAGACATCCATCATCCTACCAACCTTTGATGGACATTTCCTTCTGTCATCCATGTTGGGGCATTGACAGGAGCACTTACGAGGATTGAACACTCTTGGGGCCACGCAGTCCCTGGGTAAGGTGGTGCAACAGCCGCAGCTCTCGTGGACCTCAACCTCGTACGTAGTGCAGGTCTCCTTTTCAGTTTTAAGGTTATACACCCTTACCTGCGTCGATATATAGATTTGATTTATCTATCACGGAACATCACTAATCATAACATGCCCGTGCTGACTCACACGAGATGTATGGGAATTATGTCATTATTATCGTTAGGGGACAATTGGATTGCGCAACCGAGAACAAATGAACAACTGTGTCAAGGATATGTCTGAGACAAACAGATAGCGCTGTATAGGGATAAGTTCAACAAACACGATGCATACCGGTATGGCTTCCATTCTACTTTTGATGGCGATGCACTGCGAGCCTGGTGGTCCGAAGTTGCAAAGCCCAACGCAGCGTTTGACCCAAACGGAGCTCGGTACAACCTGGGGAAATACGTTAACGTCAGTAAACTCATCTAAACATTCGGATGCGGATTTTCTCACGCATTAATGACCACCATCACGGATGTAACATTGTCCACGTACAAGTATTAAAGTATTTAAACTTCGGCACGTTATTTAATTAGTCTCATTACGGCAGCGCGCGATATCATCTACATTGTTGGATTTCTTAATGAAATGTTATCAACTGATATCAAAGTTCAAATATTTATTCAATTACAATATTCTAAGAATATATACTATCACTGTTAATAGTTTTAATTATGGAAATGGCATTGTATACGCAATATTGTGAAATTAATTTCTATTTATTATTAAAAACATCTCTAGTCAATATTTTAATTCTTATTTTACGAGTTTTTAATAAGCATTCATTGATCAAAAGATAAATCTATAATAGTTATATAAAAGTAAAACTTTTTTTTTTTTTTACAAAAGTAATAGAAATGTTTCAAAAGTAATAGAAATAATTTAAATAATTTATATGTTAATAAAATAACATTAGGAAGAAAAAAAAAAAAACAAAAATTTCTTCTTAGGTAAGAGATTTAAAATAGATATTGGTGCTCACCTGTAAATATGAGCTCGTATGCTTTAGGTCTACGAAGACCTCCTTGGGTTCACCGCAACGTGATTTCTCAATGAATTGATTTCTCAGCTGGTCTTGTTCGTTACTGCAGGCCACTGCTGCAAAATAAAACAATTATTTATTAAAATTTTTAATTAGGTGAAATAAACTTTATTTAACACTTAAGCATTGAAGTTATAAACTAGCTTCCATGAACTTTCAACCCTAAATTTTCTTCCTTTGAGGCCGTCAGTTCCTAATAACCAAAAGCGAATCCTAAAAGTAATCACCTTTCTTCAGTGGGTCACTTTCATCAGACTTGGGAAACTTTGGATGGTGTTTGCCGGTAACTGCCACCACAATAACAAATAACAACAATATTCTGGCCATTATCACTTCACTTCACTATGATTGACACTCGACTGTGATCACTGTATGAAGGCGCGTGTTGCTCGTATGACGGTCTGGTTGTTTGTGGTGGTTGGCGGCGCGGTTTTCTATTATAAAGCCTGATTCAGGGCTTGCCGTTGCGTCACGGTGCACGGTCAACGTCGCTATTTGAACAAACGCTACGTCACCAACACCGACCTGCTTCGAAGAAATGCTTCGGGATCTTGACATTAGGTTAGATATCAGCTCACTTGATACCATTATTCCGGTTTAATCAACTTATTAACAGTTAACATAGATCGGAATGCATTGCGTTATGCAATTGGAATTCGTTTTGGATTTCGATTAGATTAAATACATAGGTATTTCACGGAAGCTACACTTGAATAATGAATTTCCCTTATTCGTCATTACTAGCGTTTTATTGGCATATATGATATACAAATATATGTGACGCGTAGGGTTTCGGCGCCCGCGTCCGATACGATATCACCAGACCGCTACGAGTTATCATCGAGTAAGTCTTGTGACGTATACAATATGAGCGCTGTTATCACTTAATCATGTCCTCAATAAGGCGCGTGCTGGACGACTTATAACCCAAATAATTCATTTCAGGCCACCGGCTAAGTTTGTAACGGTTAAAAACGATTTCACACAAGTTTTTATTGTGGTATAGGTATAATAGATATTACTTAATATTGAGTAATTCGGTAGGAATTTCGTATATCTCATGGATATTCCATATCATAGCCGACAAAACGGTAATCAAAAATTCCGAGAAAATAGATATCTAGATATAAAAAAGATTAAAATGATATAATTACATTCTTATAATGCTCGTTTTCTACTCACTTGTGCAATACCGGCCAAAAGAAAAATAAAATTGTTTAATTATAATAGCATTAACTAAATGATTATATCATAATGGCATTAATCACACCATTTAAATATATTAAAATATATTACAAAACTACGAGACAATGTTCAAGTATTTTAAAGCATTGTCAGTCAATCCTGAATAGATATTTTGTAATAATATAGTTACATATATAGATTATTCATAATGAAATTCAGAAATATGTATGAAAATAATTTAATTTTATGTTTCCTAAAACTTAAATGTTAATTAAATTTAATTACTGGCTTAACAATCTAGTAAACTAATATTTTTTACAACCACGTACGAACAGCTTTTATTTAAATTATTCTCTTTTACTAAGAAATATTTTTTTTTACTTAGACGAAGTAATCTTTTTAATACAAATTCACTTTAATCACGTGTATAACAAACATGAATACAATTAACCTTTCTACTGTACATTTGAAAAGTATTTTTTTTTCTAAGTAATCGTCATGTGTGACGTCAGTTATCATGACTGGAAGAATGGAGGCAGCCCTTTTCTGTTTCATCATTATTTGACATTACATAGTTAACAGCTAGGTGCTACATTCTTTAATTATGGACTAGGAAATTTCCGATTTTGTGTTAAAAGGAAACTCAAGGTCTTTTTGTAAAATGAAATAACGTTAGAATTTTTCTGTGGCATCGGCTTTTCTAGTTATTTTAAAAGTTTTTTTCTGATTTCCAAACTGTTGGAATTACATTTGGACTCAGAGAATTATATAACAGGTGACATAAATAAGATACAAAAGATTTCGTGGATGCAGATGTTAAGGAAAATAAGTGACATTGATTGTAAACGCCCTTAATATGGATTTGATATCTAACAAAGATATAGCTGTATTCGTCTTCTAGTAGAAGCTGTAGTAACATATCTTTTATTTTAATTATATATTTTTTATGTTTATGTACATGTTACTAAATTTTGTCTTATAACCGTTTTTTAATTAATTTTAAGGTCTATTAAAATTAACTGATGACATAATTATCTTTAATTAATTGTTGTGTAATTCTCTAAGCGTATCAATGTTTGCGGATTAAAATGGATTATATTTTAGTTTCATCTAAATCTATAGCGTAATGCTGACGACACGAATATTTGTGAACGATAATATGGACGTGACTAATGCCACTTACAAGTATTTACAACTTACCTTCATGATATTGGCAGGTTTTGCTAACCACGTCTCCGGTTAATAGTTTAACATTAGTACTAAATTTAATTTAAAAGGTATTATAGTAGTTCTAATGATCCCTAGGGAGAGGATTAATCCTAATTCCGAAGACTAAAATAATAAGTAAAGGAAGTCCTTTTTTACTCAAGTACTTTTTATTTGTTGAACATATTTTAACACAGTTATACGCCGTAATATATGTGGACTTAAAAATGGTGGCATATTTACATAGATTCTCAATCGAATGGCATTGAATGAGTCATACGAATTACCAAAAACGGAATTATTTTTTATACAGAAAGCATGTCTTATTCATTAGGGTACTTTGGAGGTCTAAATAATTTTGAAAGAGGCTTACGTGATACAACTGATTGGCATGGGTAATTAGTCCAACACAATAATCACATCTGCCGGAGTTTTCATCTCGTCTGCCCGAGATCACGGTTACTGTAAAAGAACCGAAACATAGGAAACATGCACAAATAAAATAATATTTTTCTTGTAACCGTGATTTTGTATATTTTATTTAACTTATCGCTTAACACACGAATAAAATAACTAAGACTGTGATAGGCGCAAGAATTTAGAGATCATTTAGAGTTTTAGCACTTACAATTCTGTGATCAGTGGTTAAATAAAATATAATCTGCTACTTGTTTACTGATAAAATCTTGCTTTCATTCTTGTTCATTATGATTTAAGACTAACGGTTGGGATATAAAATGACTTGATGAAAAAAACGAAAATGTTTAGATCAGTTAATAGCTCGTGAGACTTAGTATTTTTTGTGTACTAATACTCTGAAGACGAAAAGTATTATTAAATATTTTTATAGGTAAGACTAACAGTGAAAAATGTATCAAGCTACCGTGAAAAATTCTAAAACCTTAAAATTCTTGTCGCATATACAATTAATAATCACAATTTTAGGTGCTATAATGTTTAAGACGTTGACATATTCATTGCAAAATACATCATTAATAGTAATAAATTAATCATGTATCATACTTTTCGAGTTTACCGACAGATTCATTGATATGAAGAGTTTGATTCGGGACTTTCCAGTTTTATTGGTGACTGAAGCAATATCTACAACATCAGTAAAATAATTTAATAATCTGCTACACTTATCAAACACTGGAATTATATGTCTATCTACTTATCTTCAACTTTATAATACTAGCTCACATCCGTGACTTCGTCTGCGTTGTTTTATATAGGTAATATCATTTTTTTTTATGTGCAAGAAGTAACACGACATTAAACAACTAGCACTAAAAAATAATTCCATTATATACCTACTTTATATAAAACTAGTTTTTGCCCGCGACTTCGTCCGCGTATATTTTAGAATTAGTTATATATGGCTTTTACCCGTGATTTCGTCCGCATTGGATAGTTTTTTTTTATAGTAGTATGAAAAAACCTGAGCTGTACTTTTTTGTACGTATGTTTGAATTGTGCCGAGATGGGATGAGGCCATACTAAGTGTGATTGTCATATGTTAGGTTAGGTTAAAACATTTTAAGAAGAAGATAGGTTACTGCAATACATTTTTATATACGATGTTTTTTTGTTTTTCCTGCCTTGGCCAGAAAAGTAATTTTTCCCATGGGAATGCGTTGTTTTCCCGCGGTCAAAAGTAACTCATGTCCTTTCTTAAGTCTCAAAATATTTCCTGACCGAATTTCATTTAAATCTGTTCAATAGTTTAGGCGTAAAAGTGATCGGCCCACCTGAATGTTCAGGATCAAAATATCTCCATACCAAATTTCGTGCAAATTGTTTCAGTAGTTTAGGCGTGATTGGGTAACAGACAGACATCAGACAAACAGAGTTACTTTCGCATTTATAATATTAGTATGGATAAAGATATTGCAATTTTTAATCGGTTTTTCCAATGTCTAATAAATAAGATAAAGAAATCATATAACTATGGTTTAACCTTAACAAAATGTCGATCTAACACCTGCCATTATATATCTTTTATTTAAATATAAATTCAAAACAGAAAAATGTCAAATGATATCTGTACCTTAGTTTGTAGTGATGTGCTTACAACCCGTAAACCTCACTTATTTTAGTGATAAACTCATTTTTTTAAAAACATTCATGAATTAAATCTTAATATGTTAAAAAAAAATTACACTTTTGGAATTTTCAATACAAATACTAGAATGGATTTCCAAAATCTTTGAAAGCGAGCTGTGAGATAAGTCTGCGTAATCCCAACAGTCTTTAACATTTGATGATTTTGTGTAAATATAATTCATATTACCTAATAATAATTTGCCCTCATTTTCTAGAATCATGTTTTTATCGATCTAAAACCCACAAATTAATTTATATCTTGTTATCTTAGCAATATAAAACCTCTAAAGCTAAAACCACACGCGGGATTAAACAAAGGGGAAAAACTTTTTTCGTCTGCGAGTTAAAGTGTTTTATTTTATTCTTAAATCATTTATAATTTATTTCCTTGTAATTTGATTCATATAATAAACCGCTGTCCTGTTAAGTAATCGATCACTGTTGTCTTAGGTCAGTTATTTAAACGTTCTACTTAAGGCAATTCGCTATAAATATAAGGTCCGTTTTCAGTTTATTCGATTTGTACTGAAGTAATAAAAATCATATCAATATATAGTAAAAAATAAATTCAATTAAATTAAATAAATACCTGTCTGATTTTAATAAAATATATATAGCATTACTTCGTTGTACGTGTTTAGTTCACTAAAAGTCTACCAAATCTTAAACTACTGAACTGTGAATAATACCCAAATACCCTGTGAATAAGTAAGTTTCTAAAACCCTCACTATTATTAATTAAGAGTTACAAAAAACTGTAGTTGCGTATGTTTTGACTATTTTCTTTAGCAAATTAGTTTAACAACATGTCGTTTAACAGAATTGGTGTGAATTCTTTTAATTACAAAACTCATAAGCAGGAAACATCCTATCACTTCATTATTTCTAAAACAACCAATGGCAAGTATCACTAGCTTTCGTATAATATAAAACACATTAATTACTTGAAAACTTATAAAAAATTACAGAAATAAATGTTCATAACACATTTATAAATCGGTTATGTATTACAAGGGTTATGAAGAACTTGTCCCTGACGTAAGTAATATAAATAAAAATGTCCTCCTGTAAACCAAATATAAATAACTGTTTATTTTTAAATCACACGTATTAAAAATTCCTTAAAACCCACAAACATGCTACTACATAAATATGCTGGAAATTTTGGAATGTTAATTGTATCGAGTATGTGAATTATAGCTATATCGTTCATAAAATAAGTGATCTTAAATATAAAGCGACGTTTGAGGGACGCGGTTCAGGAACGCGGAATATTCACGTATTGAGCACGCGGTGAATAGAAATTCTTTCTTAATGTTGTAATTTTAAAATATTTGATACGAAAAATAAGACATTAATAACTTAATGTCTTACCTATATATAAATTGTATCAGTTAAACTAGGCTTTAATAATTCTGTTTGCATTAGGTAACCAATTTTACAGTTATGTAAATTTTTGAGAGGATATAAAGTTGAAACTTAGCCATTGTAAAATGTGTTTCCACAGCGTGTGTTTTATTGAAGACATTTAAAATTAACATTCATCAATGTCTACACAATATTTCTATGTCGAGTCCATTTGGTTTAAACAGTCAAGAATTCATGTTTTGGGCGAAGTTCCCAAGTAGAACTCAGATTATTTTCTCGACAAAATATTATAAAATTATGCAATAATTAAATCGATTATGAGCAATGGATATCACGATCAGAGAACGGTTATAAAATTTACAAGATAATTCTGGCTATCCCTGGGTAATAATTTTAAATTGTCTCTCTGTTATTAATTTTATTGCAAATAAATCATTAGTTGCGATTACCAACTTAATATACCTATATTTATGTGAAACGTGTGTTCTCGTGTGATAAGACTTAACGCGGGACTTCCTTCGTTTATTTTATATTTTAAATCCAAGATTACGAAGTGAAGGTAATCATAATCGATTATTATATATGTATATAATTGTAAGTCGTGGTGGCCTGGAGGTTAAAGGCCAGCCTCACACACGTGAGGGCGCGGGTTCCAATCCTGGCAAGTATCAATGTGATCTTTTCTGAGTCATATGTACTTTCTAAGAGTAGACACCACCGACAGACGGTGAAGGAAAACATCATAAGGAAACCTGGTCTTATCTCAAGTTATAAGACTGAAATCGCCAACCCGTCTTGAGCAGGCGTGGTGATTAATTCTCAAACCTTCTCTATGCGAGAAGAGGCCTTTGCTCAGCAGTGGGCTTCCAATAGGCTGATGATGATAATTGTTACTGTATAAATGGAAAATTTAATAAGTATCTACTATTACAATATACAACAACTTTATTAAACAGATTAAAACATTTAAAGGCAGAAGTATCGCATTTAAATGAAACTAATATTTTTCGGATTACTACGCGTATTTTATTATTTTAAAAACTACACACTCCCGACGTTTCGGTTACTTTGCAGCAACCGTGATCCAGGATCATCTCGTCTGCCCGTGATTTCAGTATCGCAATTAATTTTAATATTTCAATCAAAATCTCGATTCTAATACAGTTTAATTATTGTTATTTTATCATTTTTTTTTATTTATAAAGAGAATTTGGTACATTAAATATTAAAATTTTGTCATAAAATTACTAACCGAACTTTGGCCTAAAACATAAAGTCATGAAAAAGAAAATGTTTTATGGAAATGTGTGTCAAATGCGTTACTCATTTTCTACGAAAGAATTGATTTATTACACGAATGACTCATTGGAAAGTTAAGCTTAAAGAAAGTACAGCCTTCTATATAACCGATGGTTAGCCTTGTTGTTTCCCGGTACTAACTCAGTTCGTTCGACATTATAAGCCGTAAAATTAAATATCTTCATATTTAATTAAATAATATATTTTAAACGTTACAATTACTATTGATGTAAGATTGTATAAATCTTTCTCCTCTTTAATCTTTCCAATCACATGACTTTTAAAATGATTTAAGAAGTAAATTTATAACACGAATGATTAAACGCAACAAATATTATCTGTATGGATATATACTATTATCTATATAAATCATGATTGAAAGTGGGCCGACGTATACAAACAAGATGCTTTCATTTCTGTCAACTATTTCATCACATTCACAATCGTACGTGACTTACATTCCAACGTCAAGGCAAATTTTAATAGGTCAAGTAAAATTTTAATACAGAAAATTCATTTCTCATGCATTTTTGATGGAATTTTTTGATAGCTCTATTTAACACATTACTGTGAGGAAATATTTCTTTAATAGACTAGTAATTTTTATTTACATGTTGGCATTACAGTTAAAATTAGTGTAAGTAAAGATCGGCATCCATCCATTCAAAATAAAGTCGTAACTGTGACTACATACTAATGAATATAACGAAACTGAGCGACGTAATATGACTTGGTGCTTGCTATTATTACATCAGCCAGCGTCCTATCACGTGTTTTAAAAAAACGTCAACTAAAATCCTTTTATTAAATTCGTTCGAACATGTATATATGAACACAAAGTTAAATTTAGTAACATATGGAATAATAATAACTAATAATAAATGTTGCGCTATCTGTGTTTTTATTTTAAAATTCTTCAGAGTTCGTATAGCTTTAACGCCTTTAAATAAACGTTCGAGTGTCATTGCCCTACACTCAACAGTAACCAGGATGACAGTTCATTCACTTGACATCAGTTGCATGACAGTTTTTTTTTTTTTGCAAAGGATATGTTAAAAATGCTGTCTATGAATGCATTAAAACATATTTTGACAGGTCATTATATGTTCAATATATAATATAGTCCAATCAAAATATATTTAAATTAATAAAATTTAAATATTAATGAGGTTTCATATTAAAGCTACTTAATTTATTTTATTTTGTATAATCTCTATTTGTTTTATTCAAATTAAATCATACTAAAGTAAGAAAAAACTACGCATTTACTACAGCCATAATCTTTTGCACTTCATCAATGAAATACCGGTTAATTTAGTACAAAGACTGAAAGACTTAACAAATGTCTCGCGTTATTTGAAACGCACTCCTATTCTTATAAATATACAATACAAAACTTCTAAACGATTGGTTGTTAACTAGTGTATTTTAATTTGAACTTTATTTTCTTCGACATAAAAATGTTTTTTATCTGTGTTTGTGTTTCATTTTATGTAAGCTATGTACTCGTTACGTTTGTTCGCGACTGACCGTGGTTGTGGCACGTGGTCAGAGCATATCAATGTCATCGCACTACGCGTTGCCGACCTATAGTATTCATAGCATAGGAGTTGATAAGATTTGATTCTTATTCAAATTAATTTATTATGATGTACTACAATACACATATATTATACCGCTATTATTTACAATATTTTTATAATAATGGTTCTGATTCAGAAATCTTAAGAATATATTTTTTAGCATAGTGCCTTTTGTCATTTGTTAAACAAAAACAATTTAATTAATTTATTATGATTAAATAAAAGTTTCAACGATTGGAGTCTCCTTGACTACTATGTATTATAATGCCGGCACGCAGTTGATTGATCGGCTGCTACTGTTGCGTCAGATATCGGTAAAAGTCATTCTCAGAATTCCTTGAGAAACGGAACGAAAAGCGGCTGTCAGACAATATGTTAATTGACCTTATAGACGTGATGTAGACAACGTACGGCTATAGCAGGAAAAAATATAGAATATAACCTAAATTGTACGACTTAAGAAACATTTGGAGATAATTATTATTTAGTTTTTATTTCCTTTAAAACTCGTTTTAGTGAAAAACTCTTTTGTGTTCTGAGATTAAGAAAGTTTTAAATAAGAAAAAAGTTTTATACGTCTGCTTTCCCTTCTCCTTTTCCTAAATTAAGAAAAATATTTAATTTATTATTTTTTATTACAGTAGTGGCTTAAACTTTATATAATTTCTTGACAGAGTTTTCAATTAAGAACGCTTAACACAAACTTATTATTGACAGACAATAATTTAACAAAGTAAAGCTTGTTTTAGAAGATTTTTAAGTTATTTTAACTTTTTTGATGGTTATTATTATATCTAGTGGTTATTACATATACAGATCTAAGACAGATTGTTTCGTATCCCTCTTTTTACTCATGAGTCATGACTTATTTATGTCAAAAGTCGTGAAACAAAATGTCCGTCTACCTGATGTATGGTCTTAATGGATACCCAAAGATGTTGTACCACATGTATTGACTACACAAATTAATGCGTTACTACAATAATTTATCAAATTAGACGAAAACTAATAGTTTCTTTTTAAAGTCTTCCGGCAAATTGAAACTAATAGCTACTTTAAGCCAAACTTCTCTGAGAGGTCTGAGCCTATCAAAGCTACTATTGATGACAATATGTACTTTTTTATCAATTCGTTTTTTTGGGGTAAACAATACAAAAAAAAAACAATGAACAATCATTGCGACATTCCAATTACATCACTGTTTCATGACTATGTGATGATCCCAGCGTTGATATAAAAAAAGAGAAATATATTGATTCAAGTATTTTATTACATTGCATCACCAGTCTACATCATATAACAAATCAGAACAAGATTTTTCCATATCAATAAAAAATATTTCAATTTATCTTGTTCTTTTATCACTTGTTTTGGCAATTTAAATTAATTCACAATAATGAAATGATAAAAGTTTAAAATAGCAATTGTTTTTTTTTTGTTTTCTGGGCTCATGTCCTCAGTTGTATTTCATTAACTATAACTTTTTTAAACAATTCAACTTTTTTTTTTGCTTATTTGATTTTGGTTGCGTTTATTAATTGATAAAATTTTCTTATTTCTTGCTTACATCAATAGCTAAGGAACGTAGAAAAACGTTTAATCTAAAACTTACTTTGTACATCTAATACATGGCAAAACAGATTACTCGATATAAAGTGAGTAGCTGATATTAAAACTATATTCTATATACAGGATGTTGCAATTTCTACTTTTAAGATGGACAAACCTTCGTAGAGCAACATACACTAAGTGTAAATTTACTACTATCATGATATCTAAACTAGTTATTTCAATGAAATTTCTTTAGGAAATAAAAACAATGGCCATGAATTATTCTATGATGACATTCGCGCACACGGACATCATTGGGATAAGATCCGGTCCCAGTCGCCGCGGGGTATATAGACTGACGTCAATATTCTTTCACGTTGCACCGCTAGCTGGGTAAAACCCTGTAACAAAATTACTTTTATGTCTTCGAAAAGTATTAACCTGTTCTTTATAGGTATTGGACACAGAATTATTGTTACATTGCTTGAAATGCGTTAGACATTACTAACCTAATCTAGGCTAGTAATAACTATCAATTGAAGCTTTGATTTCTGATCAAATTTTTCTTCAATAGTTATAAATATATATTCTTGAACAATGCGAATTATATTCTAGTAAAAGTAAATTTTATTACTTAGCAAAAGTGTTTCTGTTATTACGGGCGCCGAACTGGCTGCTCTTTGCTGATAATGCGTGGGAGGTGCTGAGTGTAGAATCACTAAAACTTTTGCCAGCCGACTTTTGAGCGTGGTTTTTAAAAGACTAAAATATGAAATAAAATTCACCGATTCAATTCATGGATTTTGAAAACTACAGAAAATGATGGCAATTTCGAGCCGAAATCTGTAGCCAAATGCAGGAGTCCCTAATAGGTCTGTTTTGAGACTTGACGTTAAGATTACCAAACTATTAGGAGGAAAATAGTGATTATGGCCTTCACTAGAAGTGAACTCATGTGTCAGGGAACCAAAGATGGAGAGCTACTAAAGCCTTCATAATGTCCAATTGTGTTCCCCAGCCTCCTTCCTATGCTGCTCCAACGTCCTTCGTCTGAGCTAGCGCACATTTCTCTGTCTTACAGTAGACGGTAAGAAAAGACAAAAACTGTCCTTCGGTGAAAATTTTCTTCATCAGTTGTCCAAATCTAATAAGCAAAATTATTTGCTGTTCAATGGTGAGTTGCTAAATGACATAATTAATAAATTTTAATATATATATATATATATATATATATATATATGTTTAATACTAATTTTCAATAACTAAATAACATTTTTAAATATCTTTGAGATCTAATAAAATCCGCGTAGTAAATCCGAAAAATACTAGTTTCATTTAAATATTAGTTTCATTTAAATATCTTTTATTCTCTGTCTCCATTATAAGGTTTTTTTGTTATCGTCAATGTTACCACGTTATTAAAGTTTGATAAGACAGGTTTCGACAAGTTTGTTTCAATAGATAATTTATCAGATCCATTTCTGTGCTATATAACATACTCAATAGTAACTTGATTATTGTTAAAAGAAATTTTTAAATAGTAACTGGATTAAAATGATATATTTCTTCTCTTGATTCATATATGAGAAAAAATTTATTAGTATACCGTTAAAACTTTATAGTACCATATGCTATTAAATATCCCTGGAATTAATATTATTATTGTATACCTTTCATGATAAATATCAAACAAAATCCTAAAGCAAAGCAGGTGATCATCTACTTTGCGGGTAGTTGTCGTTCACTCATTGATTTATTAATTTCAATTTTCATATTATATTAAAAAACGAGATATATGTTTTATATAATGAAAAAAATTCTAGCACATACGAAACATGTCTGTTTCTAAGTGGTTGTTAAAGTTTTCCATTAACTAATTCTTACTTATCGCTTAAGGTGTTTTACTTGTCTTATTATAAAGGAAAAATTCCATAGTTCGATCTTGAATATAATTATATAACCATTGAGTTTCAAATGATAATGTTTCCTGGACGTCGTTATATCTATAAAACTTTACCTAACAATGTCAACCTCAAGATTGAACGTTTATCATATTTCTCAGAATTTATAAATATATTTATAGATATCGTCATTGAAAATAGCTTTTTTATATATCAACCATTAAGACCGAGAATGGAAACTAATGCGAGACTATGGAAACTTTATTTAAAGTTGTGAAATTAAATATACCTAAGGTAGAGGAACGTAATTGAAAATCAAAATTTATGTATAAATTTATTTATCCAAACTTATTTTCTTGGTATAAGTTCAAAGTCCATAACTATTCTTAGCTAGCAACAGATGATTTATTTTTAGCGTATCCTTGACCTATACCAAATGCGAGCACACAGACCCACGGGTTATCTCGCTGGCATTGCGCAACGGATCTGTTGCGTGACTCATTTTCATACAACGCTACTGTAATTTCAACTTCAAAATAACTGGTTTGAAAAATTTTGATGCATACTTTAGTAAACTATCCGAAACTGATTCCTTCGATTGATTTGACTTGAACATGTAATTGCTCCTTTATAAAATAAATACATCACAAAAAATGCCTCAGACAATAACTGTATATTTACTTTAAAAGAAAATAGTATTAAGAAAATCATTGCACTAATTACTCATTATGTGTTACTCACATATCTCATGTTATCCATATATCAGATATATAGATAAAGTATTATCAGAGATTTAATCATAGTATATAGATATTCCGTAACACAGCACAAAATGTATAACTTTAATATTACCGCGACGTTGTGCAATGTAATTTTGGATTTTAGTATTCTCCGTGTATGTGGAATGTGGTGAATCACAATATTCCCATGCCAATTCAAAGCAATTGTCATTACAAAGTTTGTATAAGAAAACCTCAACTTATATTCATGATGCATATTTGTAGTAACATGTTTAAGTTTACGTCAATCCAATCCGGTGAATTTGTAAAAACCAGAACTGTTAAACCGGACATATATTTTTTTGTTTGATATTAAACCTCTCCACTTCTTTTCCTTTAATTACTTTAGCAACTTAATTGAGTAGTTGCTATAGCAACACTTTAATATATAAGACAATAAAGGCTATTTATAATTATTATAAAACCAGGAATCCCCGGTGTATTTCAAATCTTTCTGGCAATTTTAAACGGACAGATCTTAGATAATACAGGGAAAATGATCAATGAATCACTCAGGTGCACTGAGTTCAGTGAACCAACAGACGAATTCATAAATAAGTTGTTACACAATTAGTTTAGTCTTAATACTCGGGTTTTTAAAGTTTACAATTAACTTTGTCAAAAATCTGTCTGCCAAAATAGAAAATAGATTAAATTTATGTCATGATATCTAAGATTTTTGCGAGTATTCATTAAAATAAAACAAAGATTTTCGGATATGCTACTCGTTTTTTATTATTTTAATACTACATACTCCTGACGTTCCGGTTACTTTGCAGCAACCGTGATCACGTCAATATCAGACATTATATTCTAAAATCTTAGTTTTATTTATATTTATATCGTTTATTTTTAGTTAGTATAGTTTTTCTCCAAATACTTTTGATGATAAAATATTCGGTGTACAGGTTGTAAAGTGTGAAAGGGGAAAGTCGTCATAGCAAATTTCGTAAGAAAAAATTCAATATCAATAACGAATGCGATAATGTGCATCTTATGAAATATAATTTTAATTATTTTGTTTATTAAGGGGAATTTATTTTTAAACAGCACTGAAAAAATAAGTTAAAAGAGACTTAATACATTAATAATACCGTATTATAAAGTTTTGACTCTCGATTGACAAAGAACATTTTATTGAACATTTTAGTGAAGCATTTTTTTATGCCGAAGGTGGCAAAAGTACAGACGGCCTATATGATGGAAGGTAGTCACCGTCGCCCATGGACATCTGCAACATAAAGGATGCTGCGGATGCGTTGCCGACCATTGTGAAAGATCATTGTGAAAGAGGGAGAGAAAAGGGCAGGAAGGGGTGGGAAAAGTGAAAGGGCAACCGGCTCTCTTACTCATTGGACGAAACGTAGCCATTTAAGACTACTTCACAACGATCTTCTGTGAGAGGGTGGTACTTCGCCGGTCGAGTCAGCCCATGTGAAGCTGTAGTAAGTCGACCACATCTAGGCTTTTGGATAGTCGTTTCCATTTTGGATAGTCGTTAATATTCACCCGTATTTCTCTACAACTATTCTAGTTCCTTTTTATCTCATTACATTCTCTTTAATTAATTATTAGTAATGTATATAAAATATATTATTTGCATAATATTTTTAGTAAATATTATAACACATTTTTTATATAAACTACGAATGAAATGTTAATATGTATCAGAGAATAAAGTGTTAAATTCCGATTCCATGACACCAACAACTTTTCGCGAATGTTATAAATTTCAAAAAAGAGGATTACGTTTCTAAAATAACATAGATGTAATAAATAAAAATATTAGATTCTTTTGAGACTATGCATCCTTATTTATGACAGTGACAAATTGCCATTAATTAATATCTTTTAAACTTATGTTCCATGTATCTTTTTCAATTTACACTTATTATATGTGTTGTCTTTCCTTCACTTATTAATGTTATGTAATTCCTAGAAAGTAACTGTCCTAAGTTTTCTGGTATTAAAAATCGAAACATTGTAACATTATTATATCTAAACTGTTCTTCACTTTATTTAATTTTACAATACACTGCTGTGTGGAGTAGGTCTTCATAGCTTATTGATGATTAATAGAAAAATCGCATTTATTTTTATTTTGACTACCAAAAAAACCGTTTTTCTTTATTCTTGATTTTAAAATATACATTACTCAATTATACTCCATACTATCAAAATTTGTAAAATATACACTTATGATTCGAAAATAAATATAAAATTTAAATCCTTCGGACATCATTGCAAATTACTTGTTTTAATACGGAGAGATCAAAGTTCATTGCATACAATTTCAGGAAGATTTAAGTGATAATGCAGTATATGACATGTGTTTTTACAGACTGACGTAGCACGATATCATTGGTCATTAAACAAACAAATTACTCAGTACGTGAAAATAAGATTACAGTGTTAAAAATAAAAGTAAATGATATGAACGCTTCATATAAGACAGTGAATTTTTTAAGGTACCCATTAACTCGAACAGATAAAAACATCAAAAGCTGGGGGTTGACGAAAGAGTTCTTGTTCCATAAGAACCTCTACCTGACCCACATTTACAAAGAAATGTATGAATGTAGTAGGCTTTATATTCCTTTCATTCGCAACAGCATAAGAAGTCAACTTTAATTTCATAACATCGTAACAATGTTACAGTAAAATTACTTTGCGGATACTCAAAAAATTTTCATTCATTCATGTTACACAATAATCTTTAGGATGTTAATGCATTTAGGATGAATCAACACACAGCTGTTCCTTATCAGACTTACGTCACTTATCAGATGGACAGGTGGTCAACAACAACACCAAGTCGGGCCCGAGTTGAACGGGTTGTTCCCGACTCTCATCGGGCCACCCGCCTCTCCCGGCGACGCTGTAAAAGCCAATACGGCTTGTTAGCTACAGTCAGGTCGAAAAAAAATTTCGTAATAAGTTACTATATTTCATTTATCGATAATTTTCCGACTTTTTTATCAATGATATGTAATTATTACAAATTCTATAGAAATTTGCAACTGTTTGGTGATTCACGATGTTTAGATATCCAGGTGATACGATTGAGTGGTTCGCATTCCGTCGTACATACGTATAAATTTATTGCTTAGACCGAGGAACGAAACCAAAACTAAAGTACAAACACCTTAACGAATCTAGTTTTTCTATGTTCAATAATGTATACACATCTACGTAAGCAGTTAAATGCGAATCAGTAGTGGAAACACATGGAACTGAGAATTTAATAAATATTACTGAAAATAGCAGATGGCATCTCTCTTTTATTGTTAGAAAAAGTATAGTAGGTTCTTAAATATAGTATAAACTGGCGTGTTTAAAAAAAAACTAATATACGGTTAATAAATTAGACACGAAAAATTAAAAATACACATACCAGGGTGATTCTTTTTTAAACTTGCTTGTAAGTATGTGTTCTTACGTAAAGTTAGTGGTCTTTATTAAGTTAATAGATTATAATGATAATATGAAAAATTTTTGGACACACTACCATTTGAGTATACATTTAAATAAAACCATGGTTTTCAGATTTACGTTTACGTTTCGGATTTACGTAATTAATAATAATAATACCTTTTACTCGACCTGCCGGTTGCATTTGGCAACCATGATCACACGCAGACGAGATAAAAATGTCTGTCGGTTAGTGTGTTGTTTGTGATTGAGATTTTTTGAGATTCAATTCACTAAAAACTAGGAGGCAACGAATCTTTAACTTTTCTTCATATGCGTGCCATTCTGAATCCTGATACAACTTAGGGACATTGTTTATAGGAACACACATAGAAAGATGTTACTATGGGAATCACGCAAACACCCTAGCCGGTTGCCTACCGTTGGCAAATTTTTGTCCCAGACCAGCACAAACCTTTGTCATACTGAATATATAGAGGGGGCTGCAGCATACAAATCTAGCTCTTGCAAAATTGGTCTAAAACCAACCCCATCTACAAAGCGACAATTACACGTTATGTATATGGATAGGCAACATCTTGAAGAATACTTCCATTAAAACAATATATAAACCGCAATAACATATGAGCCAATTTTCGAGACCAACTAGAAGTAACATTATCTGTAAGGTTGGTGTAAACTGTAAAGGCGTGGGGTGAAATGTAATATATAATGAACTACGTATTATTTTCGAAACCCACATTGATTATTGTCATTTAGAATAATAATAGTATATGTGCTAAGTAATAAAAATCGCGTGCTATAGCCAACTGTAGTAATATAAGTCATATATTTAATTTCAATCACGATCGTCAAACAACTGACGTTCTTATCAACAAATTCTCATTTGCGACATACAAACCTACGCGTACCGGGTAAAGTAATTAAATATCGTAGTTAACAAATATTGGCATAAGAAAAATGTATAGGCATACACTGTCTGTCACATTACTTATTACATCACTATTTTATAAAATATCAAATTAAATCGATCTAAAACCGAAAATCATATTTGATAGATTTTTTTTAAATCTAAAAGTTTTAATAATCCAGACAATACCAACTTGTGTATTTCCATGACAATGTTATACTGTGTTGGCATTTTGGTACAGATGATAGCTCCCTCATATTGTTCTGTTTACTAGATTTGTGGAAAACTGGTTCTAGAAATAAAACAGTATAGACGATGTTCGTTACACCATTCAAAATGTTCTCGAGCATCCTAAAAGAGTCTCCTAAAAGTTACTACTTTAAATCTTATTTAAGTCAACTTAGACTAAAGAGCGCATCTTTTCTCGAACATTCTTTAGCATGTGACATCATTTATTGCGTGAACAGTGACGTCACGACCGTGGCCTTGCCCAATTCAAGGTAACAAAAAAGTGTAGTCATGGTGTCGAATTCAATTTTCGAGCGATATAAAAGCGGTTCATAATTATTTCAATATACGTATAAACTTTGTAGCGTATGTTTTACAAATCAGATAATGTATTAAGTAAACTTAATAAATATATAATATGTACGTTCAGATCAACTTTAATTGTAATTTTCTTAAATTTAATAACAGTCCTTATTTTCGTAAAACATGAGACGTTTACATGTTAGTGAATATCTGTAGTTTTATTTATTATTATGTCCTACACATATAAATAATGTTGTGAATGCGACTTTTATGCCAAAATCTAGATTCAATTTAAGTCATGTTAAAAATTCTACATGCATGTATTCTATAACCTCATATTTCTAAATTCAGTGATGAATTGTGTAAGGTGATAATTATATATTTTGTTCTGTCTCAATTTTCATGACACATAAATTCGACCAGGATATATATTTCATATGTAAAAAATGGGCATCTTTATGTGCATCCTATTTTATGTTTATTGGTGACAAACAAGAACGATCAAATACACTCTTACTAACATCTCTTATGCTGCGGATATCCATGGGCGACGATCACTACTGCCCTTCAAGTAGGCCGTCTGCTTGTTTGCCACCTTTCTTATAAAAAAAAAGTTCCTGGAGCCGCTCATGGCCCCCGTTAGTGTTGTTCCCGGTATGTAACATTATTAATATTAAAATAAAATATTGTACGATTATTAAAGATAATTTAATTTATATTTTTCTTATCTATACACTTGGCCGGATAGTAAAGTTCTAAGAAAGGAATTCTTAGAAAGTTCTCAAGGTTGTCGTCTTTGACATTACTTGACCCTAAAATGATGCATCCGGTATCGTGTAACTGCGTAGAAGTTACGTTTGAACTTCGGTTAATTGTGTATGATTTACCTATTAAAAATATAACACCCGTTGGACAAATAGTTTGTCAAACGTTTGCTACGGGTGTTACAAATGCTTGCAATTAACAGTTGCTTTTAACTTTAAAAGTACCATACAAAATGTACCTATACATGGAGGATATAATTTATTAATTTTAGTTTGTGACTTACTTATGCAAAAGTTTTGAAGATATTTCCGGATCACAAATCAAGAACCGAGACGAATAAACCATTCAATATAGTATGGACATTTCAATTGAAATCATTCAATCCTTATTCGTAAACAATGAACGCTTTTACCAATTCTTATTTTATAAAATATTTGATTATCACATATCACTTCCTTTTTGTGAGTATATTGGAACAGACGAATTTTTGAAAACATGATCACGCCAAAGACTTATGAGGACATAATATTTTGACATATTAAACAATAGTTACTGTTTATAATCTTCAAACAGATTCAAATCTATTATTGGACTTTAGCTCAGCGAAAGTCTCCAATAAACTGAACTATATTAACGATTCCTGAGTCATTCATTATATTCAAACAACACGGTGACGGATCGAATATAAATTCCAGAACGAAAATAATTACCTCGCAGATTAAAAATAAACGAACCCATAAATAAAATGATTCATTTACTGGAGTTAATATTTTTGTTCTAAGAATATTTTGAACCAACGATGTAGTTGTACTTTTAAATAGCACGTGGTTTCAATCAGCTTAATAATTCATTTTACTTATTTTAAGGAAATCGATTATTGCCTTAGGTATTTCTTTGCACGCTTAATTTTATGGACATGTCATTTCTTTATTTATCTACAATAGTTGCAACTTATCGAGATTCTCAGTTATAAAATAGATTAAATCACTTAATTTAAATGTAAATTTTGATTGCTAGATCTGTTTAAACATAAATATTAACCGATCTAAAAATACAACTCATAATTTTCTATTAACTCGACGTTTCGACTTGTTTTCGGCAACCGTCATCGCGGGTATAAGAAACACCTAAAGTAAAGGTACCTTGAGTGCACCTTGGTATAGTTTTGTATTTCAAACAAAGAATGGAAAAAAACTTTTTATTATATGAGTATATTAAGGCTATTTGGTAAGTAATAAGAAAATTACGTATTTCTAATGAGATCTCAGACTATCACGAGTTGTAGCAATTTAAATTAAACTAATATTATTCGGATATACTACGCGTGTATATCCGAATAATATTAGTTTCATTTATACGTATTTCTAAGTATTATTCTTCTTTATAAACTTAATCCCTCGATGTTTAATTCTATTATATAAGCAAGAATGCAAGATTATCATATTTTAAATGGTGGGATTACAGAAGAATATAAAAGTAAATACTTTCTTATTTTAATATTTTAAGGACAGGTACATAAAATGAGTTACCAAAATTTTATAAAAGACCAATAAATTCTTTTAGTTTCAATCTCACAGCTTTCTTATCTATTTCCGTAAATACCGGTGCGCACCACTATCTTGTTATTTTCCTCAATTTATTGTATTGATTGACTTATTTATTTTGAAATCGCGGACGCTCGTCATCAAGCAATACACTTTTACGCACAATTTATAAAAAAAAATGCAAATGTTTACTAGAACGTTTAATTTTGTATGACACAAAGACTCTTTTTGCTCGGGTTATTTACAAAGCAAGCGTCTTATAATAAAATCGTATAGGGATCATTCTTTTGATCGATTTTATGTATATAATATTTAAAATTCGAAACTTTATACGAGTGATTTGCGTGTATTAGTGATTATTACTAAATAACGTAATTAATAAAGATTTTTATTTCATTTACCTATAATCCTAAAAAAACTCTAATTTTTTGCAACTGTAACCTTTTTGAAAGTTAGGTCCACACATGGGAAGCCGAGTTTTATATAATTGACTACCCAAACATGATTATTATTTAAGAATTCAAGTATGGAATAAAAAACTGCCATAACAAACTATATATGGATTGCAAAGCATGAACCCCTTTTTTTTCAACTTTCGAGATTGTGAAATGTTATTTTACAGGACTGTTTCCAAGAATAAGGAAAATACACTTCTTTGATATTACAAAATTTTTACAATTCCCTATTTTATGAATGTAAAAGAAGAATTGATTCTAAATAGGTGGAGATAAAAATAGGAAGGTCTCAAAAATATCTCAAACTTTAAGTTTAATAAACATAAATATTATAAGAAATATTGTAATTTAACTTGTTTACGAACAAAATATTAGGTACCTAGGTAACACTGAAAGTGTTTAGAAAATGAAAAACGATTTAATGTAGAAAGTTGCCAATCCTTTTTTTGTTTTTCGAAGCAATTCTTTCCTCTTTACACATCGTCGCATTCGATGGAACCACTGAGAAAAGCATCAGGCACATTCTTCCCTAGGGGTCTCTTCTATGGCATTTTCGTACGCTTTCACAGCATCTTCAGGGCTCGTAAAGCGAATACCTTGAATTTTATTTTTAGTGGTTGGGAATAAATAGAAGTCACAGAGCGCCAGGTCAGGGCTGTATGGCGGAGGACTCATTATCTCGACACCTGTTATAGTCAAATATTCAACAATTCATTTTACAGAGTGCGCTGAAACATTGTCGTGTTGAAGGACGATCTTGCTTTGGGGGTGCTGCTGGCGAATTTTTTCTAAGACAACAGGCAAACAGTGATTGACATACCAGTCTATAATAACTGTCCTTCCATCTTGAGGTAAAACTATCGAGAAATGAACTTTCCGACGTAAGAATGAAACAATCATCTTTTTTTCATGCCTTTTGCTTCCTTTACCTTAGTTGGCCGACCCTCGAAAGGAAACACCCAATGAGCTTATTGTCTCTTGGTTTCGGCTTCGTAGCAATATATCCAGCTTTCATCACCTGTGACGATGTCAAACACAGCATTTGAGGCACCGCTGTTAAACTTATCTAACATTTTGCGACATCAGTCCATGTTTCTGGTCGTCGGTTAAAGTACTGTGAATTTGGTACAAAACTTTCTGACTCCTAAATTTTCGTGCAATATATTTTGAACTTGACTCATACTTATACTATAGGCTTGCCCGTATCTGCTGATAGGTCACTCTATAATCTTCCTCTATCATGCGTCGCATAGCACTGATGTTATCTTCAGTAGTCGCTGATAAAGGACGTCCCTCAAGCGGATCACCATCAAGAGTGCTAAGTCCACACTTAAAGTCGTTAAACCAATTGTAAATAATGGCACGAGATGGGGTTTTAATAAGAAATGCTAATCGCAGCCTATTATAGCTTTGTGGTTGAGTAACTCCACAACGAAAGTAGTAATAAGTCATTAATCGAAAATTTTCTGGCGTTGGATTTTTTTTCACATCTAACAAGAGTTTTAGATTTGCCGCCAATTCACAAAAACAAATGACAAATGAATGCAATATACTATGTTAGATCACCAAAGAGTTGTAAAATTGAAATTCAAAAATGTTTTCATTAGCAATGTTTCTAACTTGCCAGTTCTAAACATTTTCAGTGTTACCCATGTATACCTACATAAATTTCATTCAATTTCAATTTTATTCAAATACAGAAATTAATTTCACAAGTCTTAAATGATACTAATACAATAAAATTTGTGTTTACAAAGGAAGACAGTGATAAATGACTTTATTTAAAAAAAAATGTTATTATATCTTTAATAAATTGTTTGGACTATAATAAATAAAGCTTACTGATTCTTTTAAAATTAAAAATGCCTAGATTCCTAAAACTAATAGATGATTTTTAATTTTTACAATAATATAGCGCATAAGTTAGAAGAGGTAACATGGAGATTGACATATAACTTTTTTAAGCCCTCTTTCTTAGGAAGAGTTAGGTTCTGAAGTTTTAGGCCATTTTCATTATTATAATACATCATGTTGTATTAATTTAATTTAATATTATATTGAAATATAATAATAATTGAATCTATTTTAGATCTCCAATTAACCTAGAGTTAAAAGAAATAGGCAAGAATAACTTACATTTCTGTGATTCTTACATTTGAATAATGTCACGATTAACTGAGAAGATTTCATTTTTAAATATAGATGTGGCAACCACAGGAATCTTTTGATGTAACACGTCGTTTTAATTTGTCATCAACCATTACGTTCAGTGGAGGCGGGTCTGTGACGTCAAATTTTTGTCATATGTTGCGCACGCGCCGGTATCTCTCGACTGTCCATATGTGGAGATGTTACAAATAAATTCCTTTTTTTTATTCAATATAACTAATAACACTGATTATTATTTAATTGTTAAAATATAAAGTAATAATTAATATGACATTTAATAATTATTATTTATATTAATTACCTAATATAATAAACATATTATCGTTATTTCATACTGTGTTTTTATATATGCTTTGTAGTGACCTACAAATCATCCCAGTAAAGACTGGTAACTTTGTTTTAGGTATATTTCGTTTTATTTTATCGTATTATGTACTATTAAAACAAGTTTGCATCGTCACATTACGTACGGAGTGTCATCGGTTTTTCTTTCATAAACCTTAACACGTTTTATATACGTGCATATTAATATACGTTTATGAATAGAAAGCTTACGTGGCATTGCGAATTTGTGGTTAGGATACTGTTGTGAGGTAAATGAGTAATCAACGTTAACAATAGGTATTTTTAAATTTAATTAATACCATTTACCTAACTGAACAAATCCTATACATATTTCTTATACACATAAAATTTTGTTTATCTGGAAAGAGGTGTGTCTGGCCTCTGGATTTTTGTCACTCTTTAACTCTAAAATTACAGACTATAAATAATGAATTTAAGTAAAACTTAACAGTTATTAGCTTTTAAGCCAGAAAACTAGATAGGCCCTAATTTATCCCCTTAAATTCTAAAGAATTTCCCACGGGAATAAGATATAGCACTGTGTTTTTGTATGAAGTCACTTTATAGAGGCTATAGCTTGTTAGATAACAACTGGTGTAACAACAATCAGCAGCGCCATCTATTTACATTTCATCAGGTATAGAAAATACTAATTTTTAAAATCAACTTTACTTCCCGCTAAAGTTAAGTCTCGCTAAAGTTCACTTTCTAAAAACTTAGTTATTAATAAAAATGACATTCTTTAATATTTCTTCCGCATCAAAATAACTGTGTTCTATTTGTGATAATCAAAATGTTACAAATATTATCGATGAAAAAAGTCTTATATACAATCTTCTAGTTTACTGATAAAGTTTCTAGTACATGTCTGTCGTTTACCTGACTTAATAATAATGAATGCCTTTATGTTTTTTTTTTGCATTCATTATATTATTAACATAATTTTTGATGTTTATTTCAAAGTATCATAAAAAATATAATTAGTTTGAGTTTTATCAAGCAAAACTTTGAAAATCAAAATTGCTACTAATTTTTGACAAGGCGAAATAATAATCTCTAACATTATATTGTTTAACCAAAAATTTTTCCTAATAAATAATCTGTACAATAAAAAAGAAAATATTGGTTAATATATGTGGAGTGACGGAGGTAATCAAAACATATTTGAATCTAGTAAAAACTTTCATAATAGGATCTTATATGCATTTAGCTGATAATAAGAAAAAATATTAATATTTTTCATTAAAGCAAATAAATATATACTTATGTTCTGTCTCATATATTTTAACTCGCTGTTTTTATAGTTAAGAAGAAATTGGGGATGAAAACAAAAAAATGTTGCATAGAGGTTCATTTCATTATTGAAATAAAATTTTTTGGGGTAAACAACTTACCAAGTCCATAAAATGTTTAGCTCCGAGAAACAAGATGGCTACCGCATACTAGCTCCTTTAAAATAGTGGCCTATCTGCAGAAAAGTGTAGGGTCGAACGTTTTTATAGACCAGCAGTAAGCAATAGCAACATTATAATCTAGTATTAGTTTGAAATCATCATTCATTAAATTTTTAATATTAATATGATAGAACCAATATAATTACTTAATTTACAAACTTCCAGATTTCTTTTACTGTTGTATATTTTTTTTTTTTTTAACTAAAGTTAGTGTAGTTATTTTGATCAATATTATAAGAGAGTATGCATATTGTGTAATAAACATATTAAATAATGTTTAATCTGTTTAATTATTTTTAGCCTGTTTGTATTTTTGAGAGCTTGCTTACACGTCAAATGCTTGGTAACAATTTAGGACTAATGTTTTTACAAAAATCTAAATTATTATAAATAAATAAATAAGGTATTTAAAATAAAATAAAGCTACAGTGAAGCAACGTGGATGAATAGCAAAAATATCATATTACTTTAGTTATAGCAACTAATGTTTCACTAGGATAAGTTTATTGCGAAAAAATGGGTTAGTGAGTTTGATTAATTTCAGATATTTCAATATATTACATATTATTTTCCCTACATTAAGTGGTTTTTTTTCAGGTGGTTTACTAAGTTACTTTAGAGGCCTATTGGGTGCTCGTGAAATGCGGATTTTGATCCTGGGCTTGGACGGCGCCGGGAAAACCACAATATTGTACAAATTGCAAGTGGGGGAGGTAGTGACAACCATACCCACTATTGGTTTCAATGTGGAACAAGTTACTTACAAAAATTTAAAGTTTCAAGTATGGGATCTTGGAGGACAAACCAGCATCAGGTGAGGTTAAGAGTTCTTATCATAATATGTAACTGTCTCAAAAACAATTGACGATAAATTATAAATCACTTAAAATATTAACACTTAATAAGACAGAATAATGAATTCATTTCACAGAATAAAGTTAATCAAGGTTATACATTCTAAACTCTAAAGTTTGTGCTAATGTAAGTATGTTATTTAAAATTTGTGCAAATGTTAACATTTAATAAAGTATAATTACTAAACTATAGCAAAACAGTAAAAATTAAAGTTATGCTATAACCATGAAAGTTTTATTTTATCAACTATAGAATATAGTTCATTTATAATAAAAAAAAAATATTACTGTTTATCAGTTCAATAAAAAATGTAATCTCTACATAGAGCTAACAGCATTTTCTTGTAAAAATAATGATTATCTTATCTTAAATTGAAATCAATGTCAATTATGATTCCTTAAAAGTTGCAATTTGGCAAGAATAGTAAGTTTTGTAAATATAGATACATATATTCAATAGAACAATCTAAAGAGTTTTGAAACAACTAACCAGTAACAACTCTTAAAAATATTCTATTTTTAAATTTATTTTAAAAATAGAATATTTTTACTCTTGAAATTCCATTGAATCAATGAAATTCATTTGTTTATATAAACTTTTATATAGCCATTTAAAAAAATGGCTTTTTGTTGTTATTTTTAATGAAGTATTTGGAATAAATTATTGTTTATAAAGGTTGTTTTTTGTTTGACTTATAAAAAAGAAATGTGAATATTTTCCTGTAAATAATTTTATAATATAAAATAACCCTATTTTTAATAGGTTTTGTTAAATATAATATCACAAATGACCTATATTTTATTTTCAGACCATACTGGCGATGTTATTATGGCAATACAGATGCTATCATCTATGTGGTTGATTCAGCAGATAGAGACAGAATAGGAATATCCAAAGATGAGCTCGTTCATATGTTACGGGTATGACATGTAATTTATTAAATATAAAAAAAATGAGGGCATGAATTGTTTTAAAATTCTTTGTAACATTTATTTATCAATAAAGTTGCGTGAGGAAACCTGGTCTTATAATTTCAAATTATAAGATTGAAATTGCCAACCCATCTTGAGCAAGCATGGTGATTCATGCTCTAACCTTCTCTATGTGAGAAGAGGCCTTGGCTTAGCAGTGGGCTTCGATAGGCTGATGATGATGATGATGATGACTGTTTTAACTTTCTCATTGACACATCAAACCTTGAGAAAGAATTAAAATGAATACAAAGAATATGAGCAGTTCTCACTTTTATTACTACTGTAATTAATTATCACAATTTAGAAGAGATGAGATCTGTTTCAAGTGATGTATATATGTTTATATTTTCAGGAAGAGGAGTTAGCTAATGCAATCCTCGTGGTTCTAGCCAACAAGCAAGATATGGCGGGATGTCTGACTGTGGCGGAGGTACATCAGGCACTCGGGTTAGATGCACTCCGAGACAGAACTTTTCAGATATTTAAGACCAGTGCAGTGAGAGGTGAAGGTCTCGACCAAGCTATGGATTGGCTGTCTAATGCATTGCAGGCTAGGAAATAATAGTATAGGTTAGTTTTAATATACAGTGAAATTTTGTTATTTTATTTGATTTCTCATCACATTGTTGCTTATGAAAGTTGACATTAAGTATTAAATGAGGGACAGCTCTTGTTAAGTGGTTCTAAGTAATAATTTAAGTTTAAAATTACATTTGCTAATTATGGATATTTCATTTTCAGAACTGCTGTATACAAAAATAAAATTATATCAATAACCGTTTGTCAGAAGATAGTGTAGAAGGCTCTGGCTGGACCTAAGTTATTTACTCTCCATATGTCTGCATTATATAATATGTAAATGTGATTCCCGTTTTGAGTATGAATTGTGATATGATTGTGTCGCTGTTTTAGAATAAAATAATTTTAATGGACAGCCTTTCATTTTATATAATTAATACTCGAACGGGATGTAAAATTAATTTAGCTTTCTTACAAGGGATAAAGTTTTCAAAATAAACCACAGTTATGTATAGTCTCTATCATTGACCATTTTTTTTGTTTGCATTCATACTAATAATTCAATTATAAAATAGTAATAAGCTAAATTTTTTTTTAAATATCATTTAATGCCTAATTATTATTATATATCAATTTTATGTGATTTTCGTTATAGCTCTAAACACTAGCTAGCTACAGATCCATTTCTAATAAAAAAATTAAAAACATCTTAAGACAGAAATACATTGTTCTGTATTTTTATATTGTGTCTTAATAATTACTAGTTTATAGTACAATTGTATGAGAAATATTTTGAAAATGCATGTCGCGTCATAGAGCGGTTTGTAGGCATGGTGTTGATTCAATCTAATATGTCAAAACGGTTATAGAACGCATCATAAAACGTCAGGCAAGTGTATTTCTGCTTTTATACGGCTTAATATTTAGACCAATAGGAATGCATTCAGATTTCAAACTAATTTGTTTCCTATTGGTCGATATGCACATATACTGTCAAGTAACGTAATGAATTGTTATGCTGTTTGAGATGACATCGGCTTTATAAAAAAATAAACAAACAGCGTTGCAAGCGAGTGTGTATGTACCTATAAATAATTTATGATTATATTTAATGTGGAAATATTAATATATTTTGTATCTGACAATCATCAGGCTATCGGTTATTTAGGTTTGGAGAAAATAAAGTGAAAGAGTTGTTCTAAATCCAGTAAGACATCAGTTTTGTTTCTTGTTTCGTCCTTTACATACAAATATATTACGTCGAATAAAAGTAATTATCGGAAACCTTACTTTATGATGATTTTAAAATATTTTTCAGGGTACTTTTATCAAAAGTTCTAGTTCATTGTACAACACAACGGCTTACCGGTTGAAAATAAAGTTGACGCAAATTAATAATTAATTTGATATTATAGACAGGTAGTAATATTCTTAAAAGTCCATAATAGTAGTAAAATATCTTTGGTATGATTAAGTTGTATAGAGTTTGATTGCATTTGTAGAATATACACACTTAAGAACCCATAGGTAGTTCACATTAAAGTAAACAAGTTATTACACGTGATTCCGATGCTAATACCTAATGGACCAGTTTAATAACAAGCGGGCAGTTTATTTGCGGGACAGTATAGAATGTAAGATATGAACTTGTTTGTCAGTATCGGAAGATATTGTAGCTTTTTTATGGTGATTGAAAGGAAACCCAGTTCCTATCCTTTGGACTTTGGTGTGCTCATGAGGAAGAAGGAAGTTTATGGGTTCGTCCGTGTGCGAGGAAGGTCTGCAACAAAATGATGGAGGTGTGTGTTCGTCAGATCGTAAACAGTGGATGCAGGAATTAAATCGTGCAATTCCTGTTCCGACAAAATCTCTCCAAAGTGTATCGTATAGAAACCGATAGGCTGGCTACCTTTTGCCTGTGCTGAAGGCTCACTTTATATTGATTTTAACCAAATTGTGGTTGCAAATAAGTCTTGCAATTCTATCCACGGGACTCCGTGATAGACTTTAGACTTAAAGCAGTGAGATGATATTTGGCAGTGCCTTCCCACATGCGACAGTGGTATTCCACACACGACCTGTGTGTAGATAAAGTTGAACGTTCCTGAAATACAGTAATTACATGGTCCAGCGGCACAATACTTAAACGTTTATTATTTTGTCATTTGAATATAATTTCATAATGTTCAAACGATAACATTGTCACAGGAACATTAAAATCGCAAATGGTTTTTTATTAGGTATTTGTTTGTAGTGAAAAAGCCAGCATTTGATCTTGACGATATCATAAACCGCTCTCTCGTACCTCTCACTCAGAAAAATTATTATGTACACTCAGCAAACTTAGCTTTCCATAAAAATAATTACTATTTAAACATTACATATTGTTTTATAATTAATATGTTGTTATTGGACAGCATTTTTTTCTTTTTTTTATACAGATGCCTCGAATCTTTCGAGTATGGAAAAGCAAGAATTGTTTTACATATAATATTAGAAAGAATAGTCGGCTTCATTCTGACACATTCCATCAAAATAAGCTGAACATCCTTTTTATTCTACATTCTATGCCAGCCTTTCGCTGGCGCTGCAGGCCAAAAGGGATGTCGCAAGAAGGCCAAAGGACGCACAAAAGCAAAACGCGACTCAACCTTTCAAAGAGCTCATTGGAACTGTTTCAACGAGATCCTGATTTTGTTTTGCCTCGATTCGTAACAATAAATAAAACATAGCTTCATCATTATGATCCAAAAACGAATCAGCAATCAATGTCGTGGTAAAGACCATCATCTCCCACATCATGGAAATTCAAGACTCAACCATCTGCCGTCAAAATCAGGGGCTCAATCTTTTGGGACAGCAAGGGGTTGATAATGATTGAATACCTTAAACATGGAGCAGTTATTACAGGCAATGTCTAAACGGAACAAATAAAAAATTACGTAACGAAATACTTGAAAGTCTCAAAAAAAGTTTTCTTCTATCAAGACAACGCGCCGACACACACTGCAGTTGCCATGGCAGCAATCCGAGATGCTAGCTTTGGGATCATCGATCACCATCCTTATTCACCGGACTTAGCCTATCGTGATTTCTATCTAGTTCCGTTGTTGAAAGAACACTTGAGAGGCACAAAATTTTAAGATGAAGATTATTTAAAAAGGGAATTTTGGCTCTAGAAAAAAGATTTGCTAAATGTACTGACCTAAGAGAGATTACGTCGAAAAATAAAATATTATTAAATACATTCATTTTCTACATCTAAGCTAATCTCATTATTTTTTAAACGCCCCTCGTATAGTAGATAAAGTCATATACACTTTGTATTTGTATACACTGTATAGTCTTGTATCGCACTCTTTTCGATCCTGATCGTTGATTGAACTACTTCTTCCAAATGTCATGACATTTTTTCTTACCAATATATAATATATCAGATTCAAATGTTGAACAAACAAATAATCTTCTCAGAGCAAGCTTTGTAATATTTTCTGATAAACAAAAAGCAGTTGTTTTTCATGACGACAATTTCTTCCAGACAATCGGTGCTTAAAAAAAAATGATTGCTTTTATGGTAAGAATATTATATATAATAATATTTACACTAGGTTTTTTAAAGATATTTTAATAAAAACCCAATTAAGATTACATATCATTAATGTGGCAGTTAACACAACTGCTTTATAGATTTTTTTGTCATTAATCAGTTTTAGCGGCCTGGGAAATTACACATTAACAATATATTTATATTAATAAAAGACATGAAAATACAGTACGGACGTGAAACAAACGTATGTCTTGAGTTTTTGTCCAAAATGATTTTGTGATCCAACTTAAGTGAGCCATATAAAACCCTTTCATAAATTATGAGATGTATAATGGAAAAAAAACATGTCTTTGTGGGAGCGAGATAGTAGTGTAGAGTTCCGTCTAGAATGCTCGAGATTCGTTCGCATTTTGGTTTGGCCATAGGAATAACACCGCGACAACTGCCCCGCATAATGAGAGGGAGAACATAAACTATGTAAAAACGTTATTGCTGCTGCGTGTTTAGTCATGTCGGACACGCCTTTAGCGTACTCACAAGTCACAAGATACAAAACTCTTAATACACAGAAGAATCTTTTCTATCAGATGTTGATGTAAAAAATAATATTTGAAGAAAAAAGGTAGGTATTAGAAATGTTAGCTGAGCGGACTGTAAAAAAGCAATATATACTCTTGTGGTAGGAACCACAACATGTTCGTAATGAAAAGTAGATCACTATATGATTATACATGTTAAACAATATGTACCTAATCCGAAATTAATTGGGGTGAAAAAAAAACTAGCAAATAGCACCTATCTACTACAATACCGTTAAGACTTTACTGATATTTATATCTATTAATACAAAATATTTACTTAAATTTATTTGAAATAAAAACAGTTTTGCTCCTAAAGTCTATCTTTTCTATTTTTTATTAATAATTGGTATGCATTTGAATCTTTTTCAATTTTAATTAAACTAAGATTTTTCCGGAATAAAAGGTCAATTATCTCACATGTTATTTTAATAATAACTATGATATCTATTTAGAGTTAAGGTTGGGTTCGCTTAATTTTTGATTACGAAATCTTGAAATATTTCTGTAATCAATGACGCTTCTATTTTGGCTCTACGAAGGCAATTAATTTGTGTCAGTACATTTCGACACATAAAATAGTACTTTATAAGGCTCGTTTACCGCTTGGTGTGTCGTAAATAATAATATTATATAGGCAGAGAAGACAATTATTATACAATCTTGAATAAACGCCTTATTTTTATTTATATTTATCTGCAGAAAACGGAGCATTAAAACTTTTTTTGGACAGATTTTCTTCATATATGTCCTTGCTGAATTATCTTTCCTAGCTTTGGAGAAAATATCTATAATTAACGAAAGCATTCAGTTTATTAGTTTTCGTTAGCGTAAACAAAATTATATCAAGCCTTACTAATCAAACTGACTAACATGTTACGGTAAGTATATGATTTGTTAACACAAATAATTTTGTAATTTAACAATGTTTCGCTGTCGTTTTTATTCACTAGTAAGTGGCAATACACTTAGCAGGCACCTACTGTCACTTGAAGTTTAAACAGCTTCGGTATTTTATTTGTAAAGTTCTTTATTATTCATACATTTGCGCTTCCAACGTCGAGATTCGAGGTGCTAATATAGAAAATAAATAAGAGGGGTATTAACCAAAAGCATTAAGAAAGTTTCACATATTTGTTATCTATGTGGTTTATAACGAAATTTTAGTTGAATAACTGTGTTTACATAATCAAAGTAATATTTACGTTACGTGACAAATTAGTAATCTTTATTTATGTAGTGCCTAATAGACTTGAAATTAAATCAAAATACTTAGATTTTATGTGTACTTAACGGATGTGCAGCCAAAAGCTTTAAAATTGTATATGGATTAATTCCTTAATGATTTCAAAATGCATACATATATCAACTTTAATTTATATGAGGCAACTGATTCCCATCTTTATTATAATAAAAGTGCTATTTAAATTGACTGAATATTTCAAGTAAATTGATTTTCTTTTATATTTAACACTTTATATTATCTGCAAACGAACAATAAAAGGCTTCTTCTACTGAACCACTATTACATTTTATTGTAATTGCATCAATCTTTTCACTATGCCTAGATTTGTTATTGTAAATGAAACATGATTTATGTACAGATTTCAAGCTATAATTCATTTGTATCTGTCAATAAGAATTCAAAAGCAAGATAACAGCGGAAATAAATCATAGTCGGATATTTAAAATATTAGAAGTATAACTGTTTTATAAATTTTATTCAAACTTAAATGAGAGGAAAATATATTTGCATCATTCACTGGTAACGGCTGTGGACGGATGCAAATAAAAGTTGGAATACATTCAGGTAGCGCACGTTCTCATCACGCAATTGACGTTGGCTCTTAGAAGGCCGTAAATCTTATCCTAAAATGAATATATATACATATATGAAGATGTGTACTCGCTAACGGACCTAATGATGTTTTACTATTCTCAGTCAAAATTTACTATTTAGGTATATCAGCTTAAACATTTTTTATAGTACGAAGTAGAGAAAGTAGGTTTCTAGAACAATTTTTTTTTTATCAATGTCTATGGGTACTAATACAAATTTAATTAGTATTTTTTTAGAAATCCATTGCAATGAGCGTCATAATTGTTTTGTTATGTAATCACATCTATCTGTGAAAGTTGTGAACACTTAAAAACCAACATTCGTATTATCCATAAAATTAACGATGCAATGTATGAATACTTCTCTATCTCTTGTTGGCATTCGGACTATTCCGCCGACTGATCAAATTATATATTTTTGCACCGTCACTATTAATAAGTGATAATCAGATTAATGGCGAAAACCTGTTCGTAGTTAGGTACCTACGTGCCAATAAAAAGATTTGCAATTGGATATGGTACGCGTGAAATCATTTACATATTGTTATTATTTTCGCCTAAGTACTTTTCAATTTAAAACAACTTCTGTATTGCCATAATATTACGACATCTTTTATTTAGATGGTAGTGGAATTTTGATATGATCTAAGATCTGCATTGTATTTGTATTTTTAATCAATAATAAAGGTGAAATTAGATTTAAAATTATGTTGATTTTATGACTGTATACACTAAATAATACCACGTGTACTAATGTTCACATTTTACGAAATTGGGTAAATATTATTGTTGTAGTTCGCTGATGATTGCGAGGCCCGGTAGCTCAGGTGCATTCCTCGTTAACATCACAACGAAAATGTACCTTACTACTCGCTTATATGGTTCACAACCTACCATGTTTGGGCAAGTATGTTAAGAACCCTGAATGTTCGCCGCGCAGGGGTACTGAAGTTTGGAAATGATTTCAAAATGCCGTATCCATATATGAAATTGAACTTTGTAAGCCATTTGTAGGGTTGATTTTCGGGTGTTGGATGTCAAGTTTGGGGGCGGCGTGCGGGCGAGGGGAAGCACATGCGGTCCGACTGGTTGCGAGCGACGACCGGAGGCTGCGCGCGCGCTGCCACTCGTACAATCACACACTTAATACTATAAAAAAACACGTGGTCATTATTACAATATTAATTAAAGTTTAGCGGTTACGACTATATGGTTTGTTATGAATGTCATTTGCACAATTCATTTCAATAAAACATTAATTTATGTAATTATTTAAAACATTAACAGTGAATGGATTAAATCATAAGTCTCCTTAGTATTATTCTCAAATACAAAAATTTAAAAAAATTTATGTGTAACAACTGCAGTCATTAACTTAGTAGTATTCAGTCGTCATAAAGCTTTAAGGGTTTTAGTTTGTGCGCGATAGTACAGGGCCTGACACAAGTTTAGTAAAGAATTTATAGGAGAGTCCGGCGCAGGCGCGGGCAGTGCTGCGAGCGCGGCGGAAGCGGGTCCCCGTACGTGCGGAAAGTAAAAGTTTAAGTGCAGTGTTTGTGATTATCTCTGGAATGGATGGCTAGGTAATGCTATGACATATAATTTGGAACTTATTCTATAACGCGTCTGTTATGACGGAAGCGCCGTGTCAGTGCTTGTCCAGAATGTATATGGTTTTATTTTGTAGTTTTAAATAATTTTGGTCGTTACGATTGACACATTATTGTTTTTTAGTCTTTCGGTGTATACGTATTGGTTTTTAGATTTCGGATTTAGAGGTTGGAAACAGAATATAAACTCATTTAACAGATTATATAATACGTTTAACTTAAAATGCATATGAATATTTTCGCAGCTCGTGCCATCAAATGATATTGAAAGCGCGGCAAACGATGGTAACCTCAGACCAACATATGACTTATGACATATAAATTTTAAGTTCAAACATTTAATAAGTTTTTTGTCCTACTCAACTAACATCTAGAGGCCAAAAGTTCACACTGCTTATGAGATTCCATCTATTAAATATTCATACTAACTTGACAGAATATTTTTAGGCTAAATATAATTTAATCAATTTTGGTAGAATGTTTTTTATAATGAGCTTATCAGTCGCTATAATTAAATAAACAAATTCTGAAAGATTTTATTGATGTGTGTTCTTAATATTACAAGAAAAAAAAATCAATCACGTATTTTTTAGTTGCCTAGATAATTAAAATACTATTTCTGACCGCTTTCGATAAATCACTTGTTCTCTTAATTACTTACGCAATAATTGCCGGAATGGAGAGCAAATAGATAGGTATAAACTCTCTATAAAGGCCTTGCAGTAACAAAATACAACTGTTCATGATTTAACAGTTCCAAGGAAATCCATAAAGGCGATTGCTTAAGACAATCACGATGAAATAATAAAATAAATTTCTAAATAAATTTAATGAAATTATTAGATATTATTTCCCTATAAAATTTACACGTACCTCATCAAAATTACCCATTGACTTACATCATTTAACATAGGTATAGTTAAAAAAATTTTATATTGCTTACAGAAATAACAACAAGATAAACGTTGTACCAAAACTTGAGTTTATTTCTGCCTTGTCTTAAAACGTCTTATTGTTCTCTGATGTATTGTGTTATGGTGAATCGAGAAATTAATGTTATTTGTCCCATTAAACCGCATTCCCAGTGTGTGATTCATTTTAATGATGAACAGTCCAAGCTATTCATAATACTGGTTAGTGAGCTGACTTTGAAACAACTCTGATTTATAATTAATTATCTAAAATATCTCGATAATCATGGAAATCATTATCAGTGATTCGATCTCGGGCGTTATTTGAAATTCTAAAATTATTCTAAAATTATTTCAGTTTAAAAAACTTTACTCGATTAAGTTCTTTGATATATTCAATAAAAGAAGCGAAATAACAACGAATAATAACTCTAATCAATAATAATTTTAGTTAAAAAAACTTTACTGTACTAAGTTCTTTGATATACCATATTTTTTCTTTGAAATAAAATTCATATCAATATGAGAATCATTGTGATGTACGTTATTAAAACTATTTGTAAAAAACAAACAAACATTATGTGTAATTAATAAAGAAAATAAATTACATTTATTTCGAACAAGATGTAAGTTATTTTAGGAATAACAAAAAAGGTCTAGAACAAAAAATAATTTATTTTTATATAAAATCTTACAGTAGTCAATAACGTTATAACAAACCAGAAAAAAGTTTTATACATATATATATATAAATTATAAATCAATGATATATTTAATCTAACAAAACTATAATTTATTTAATTCATTTAAACAAAACAGAAATTTACTCAAAACAATTCAAGTGGGAAATAAATGTAACCTAATATCGTAGGTTATCCCGGGTTATGGTGTTCCCGCTTCAACATATACGCTGTATCTGTCGCCTGGCGATATATTGACTTGTCTCCTTTGAAATAAATGCTTGCCAGAGACAGTTGTGAATGAAGATTTATTAGAATTCATAATATCAAATAATAGCAAATAGTCCGACGATTACCATAATGAAATTCTATGAGTTAATGCTATAGTATATAAATTTATTATACATTGTAACTGTTATATTGAATTAGTAAGTGCTTATAACATTATAAATTATTTTTTTTATTTTATTGAGTACATATTGACATTGGTTTTTTCGCTTGTTATCTCTTATTACCAACAAGTAATCATTAACAACTTAGATGTAATTGAACTCCTATTACGTAACTGGATTTTTAATGATAACTTCCGGATAACTGCTAACTGATAACGGGTTGAGTTCAACATACAACCAATCTAGTTAGCGAACCCATTAATTGGTGCATGAGTAATGATTTGATGGCATTCCAGCAAAGCAAATATAACTCTTGAAAAGTCAGCCTTAAGCATTTCTACACCTTTTATGTTATTTATAATAACATAAATTATTCGAGGGAAATTAGGAATTTTTTCTGTAATATATTTTTGCGGAACAAACTTTGTTCCTGGAATAAGTTATTTTAAACATATTTTATAACATTATGTATTTGTTAATGAGTAGAAATGAGTAATTCGGACCATAGAATTTATATTATGACACAATGCATAATACTAATTAAAGTTATTCTGCTCAATAAATAAAACACTGGCAGAAATTACCGACTATAAAAAAAAAAAAACTGAAATGTCAAGCTGAACACAGGATAATAAAATAATTTAAAATGATAATAACATTAAAACAGACCGCACTTAATAATGAACATAAAGATTCACTTAGGCATTCCGTGCGACCTATGCTGTAAAATTAGAGTTAAGGCTTTCAATGACAACATTAAATTATGTTATACAATTCCAGTCTGTTTTCTTCGTGAAGTACGGTTAAGTACAATCGGAGATTGCTTAATTCAAAAAGTTTAATTTCTCATCTGTAAACTATGGGAAATGTTTTAAAACTCGCGTAATACTATATCAATGTCCGTTAATTAATGTTTGGGAGTCGTTTATACTTCCCAAAATTAAATAATATAAAGCAAAATCAAGCTCGGAATTTCTATGATTTGTATAGAATTTATTTTTTTGCACGTGCAATATTATTATAACTGGGCTAACCTATAAAAACAATAAACTATTCCAATTTTTTTATACATTTATAAATTTTTATACATTGAATTAAAAAAAAATCTATTTGTTAGACACAAGCCGACGAAATACATTAATTATTTTTTCTATACATTCTGTTGAAGCTGTTTCAAATATTTGACATTATCAAGAAGTTTGATTAAATCGTTCAAGTAACATTTCGTTCTTATTTAATAATTCTGTTAAATATTCTACGATAATGATGAAATTAAATGAAATACACAGAAAACATAAGAGGTATGTAATTAGAATGTAACTTAGTCTAAATAATTATTAGGGCGCAAGTTTTAAATTTAGAATGTAGAAAAAGTAATCTAAACTCTTTGTCTATTTAAATTTATAAATATGTGTTTATCTCCAAGTTTATTTAATATCGCCTTCGAAATACAAAGAGTGCGAAGCCGTGGGCAGATCTAGTAAATATAAATTATAGGTCTTAATGCATGATGTCTTCGTAATATCTCTTCTGATTCGTGTTCAACCCGGTGGCAGAGGGGCGAATGCATCTGGAATTCGTCACGATGCTTGAGCACGCGCCTGTTTTCATCACGGAAGTTTTATTACATGCATCATATCATATCTCTTTTAAAGGTGAAGAGCATCGTCCTAAATTACACGACTTGCGCCTTCTGTAAATGTATTAGCTTTTAGTATGCATTTTAAACATCCGATAATACATGTAAATTTTACTTATGAGCTTTTCTCATTCATTACGTTGATGGTATAATATTGGTAAGATAATACATGTAAATTTTAGTTATGAGCTTTTCTCATTCATTATGTTGATGGTATAATATTGGTAAGGAAGTATTAAGTGAATTTAATTGCATAAAAGTATAAACTTTACAAGTTTTTATAATGCAAATTACTTCCGAATTCCTAGATGTCATCTCATTATTGTATTTAGAATTCTCTACTTGTCATTTGTACATAAAGTTACTTTATCGCTTTCTGTAGTATTTATATTATATTATCAACAATTTATTTCCTATGAAAACAGTTAATTTCAGTGCGAACAAGACTCGTCTGACAGCTCGTTATTGTTTTTGGTTTTATGTAAAGATGTCGCCAAGACTACATTAATGTATGGACATGGGAATTGTAAATCACACAGGAAATTATTTTACAGCAAATAACTACTTTGAATAGCGTAACATTGAAATAATACCAAATATGAGAATGCATAGTAATTTCAAAATGATTTAGGATACACGAGTTACTAATATGACGTAAAAATGTTTTAAGTTACGTTTGAATACGTCTATGTAAAAATTTATTACGATTGACGTACTATACAATCTAACAAGGGGTGAAGAATGACTGAGAAACCTAGGATAGCATCATATGTTTTAATGATGACGAAAATATCATTTCTGAATAGATGAAGATTAAGTTACAAAACACGGAACCGAGAACATGCAAATAGCAAGCTAAATGCAATGAATCGTTACGTTATAGTCGTTATAACATGCTTTATAGTCTCGCTGTTTCTAGATAAGATGATGTGTTGAAAAACCGATACAATAGTGAAAGTGAACGCCCTGTGAAATAAACGCATGTTCTTACTATCGTTAAGATAAAATTAATATTATTTCTGTTATTCTAATATTTGTGCAAGCCTTATTAGCCATACTTTTACATTAGATTTGCAAATTAATTTTGTATTCAGAATCTACCTACATTGGCTGAACGATTTATTTTAGTGGTGACATTCTATCTTAAATTGATTGCGGTTTGAAATGAGCTCCTTCCTGGCCTGTGGTTTTCCAAATATATACTGAAGATAATAATAGTAAGTGTATATTTTAATTATACTGCAAAATAATGTAATTAACAATCAACAGAGCAATCTGAATGAAAGAATTATAAGTGATCAAAAGAAAAATACTTGAATTTTTATTTATTATTTTGCAGGCTGATTTATTTAATTAATACATGTTAAGTATGTCTTTCTGCACTCCATAACACAAACTCGAGGAATGCCTGGCACGTGAAAGAAGAGCCATAAATCGTCGATCGATGTATTTTTTTAATCGTTTTCGGATACCATTGTGTCAGGTAGAGCGGGGTGGGCAAGTGATACGAGCTTTGGCGTTCTTTTTGTATGGAAACACCTGCTCTTGTGACTTTAGTTCGACATTGCTTTTCGACTTCGATAAAAACTAGTAGCTTCCTCCTGACTGGTTTAATAGCTTCGAATGTAGTGATTAATGGAAGCCCGTTTATTGTTTATGGTTATGATGTTTGTGTTATAGATTTTGGACTTTTACAACAGTTTTAATGTGTTCCATTTTTGTCGGTAGAACTATAATATAGATCGGTATTTCCTCCTATATATTTGTAACAGTATCTCTGTGTTATAAAGTATTATTAATCAAAACACATGTTACTGGAATGTCATTATTTATAATGTTCCTAAATTAGAGGTACTTCAATTATAGTGTTCATACGAATGCGAGGGCCGGGTCCGTTCAAAAATTAGACACACCCAAATTAGTGCATCAACCTTTGTAAAAACATGGAGCGGGTTGTTTTAAACCCGTTTCGTTATAGTTATAGGCAGCGCATTGTGAACAGGGCATGGGGCAAGAGAAAAGTCGTTCGGATGTGAGGCCTCAGGCCGAAAAAGGTATATAAGTAGAAAGTTGAGCCTTCAGAAGTCATGGCCTTAGGGCTAACGGGTGCACCGCTTGTATATTTATTGGAAAAGAAAGAAGTGCAGAGAATTAGCGTTCAATAAAAGTAAAGTAAATAATTATAAAAAGCAAAGATTAGCGTTTTTTATCATATAATGGACAGACAATTCATTCACATAATAGAAAATGTGATTGATTTTTTTTTCAATCACGTATATAATTTTCACTAACTAGATACATATATCTAAATGTACCTTACATTTAAATTAATTTTGCTGCTGTTAAAACTCGAGATTTGTTCTTTTAAAATGATAATATTTTAAAGTATTTTTAACATGATATTTAGAGAAGAATTGCAAATTTCGGTTTGCATTAAAACATACTTTTTTATAAATATATATTTAAATCAATAATTTAGATGGACTACGTCTATTTATAGAAAGCAGCACTGTTCGCGAAATCCTAACTATTCTTCATGACAAAAACTTCCTGTTACGAGAAAGGAATCTTCATTCGAATGTCCTTAAATACTATGAGATATAGTTGAGAGACGCTAAATACATGAAAAATATGAGCTGGATTTCAATGCAACCATAAAATGAATAGTTGAATATACCTTCACGTACCACTTATTGCAAAATCTACGGAAAATCCGATAAATTTGATTCTACTGTTGCGGTACAACGCCATGATATGAATAATTTCATCAAGTTACAAAAAATATTCCAACATTTCCGAGACAATAAATTGTTTTGAGAATTGTACAAGATTTTTGAGAAGATTAAAAAGGGACTTCAACAATATTGCGCGTATAAAAAGTTCGGTTGAGACAAATTATCCCGGTAATAACAGGGTGCGCGACCAGCACCGAATAATCTTTGTTTTGTTCCCGTGATTAATGACCGGCTACCGGTACCACGCTTCGACATTACAATACTGTTTGTGCTTTGTTTAAAGTTAGTAGTTATCTTTACCGTTTTGTTTATAATCAATTCACTTACATCTAAATACGTATTATAATTTGTATCTCAAGACCGAATCTTTTTCATATCATTATTAGCAATGGCATAAAACTTAAGAGAAGTGTGGTGAACTAATCATTAGACCCCATTTTTAATGCAGTTCGAGTTTACAAAATGCGACGTTAGTCACGTAAATACCTTGTTTAAAGGAGTTACATGTCAGAACCTAGTTTGTAACTCTTTATACAACCTACCACTTGGCTATTTTCATTCGGAACAATTTACTACTATTATTGTAATCAGTGTAATAACCCTGTATGCGTGTTGTAAGGAATAATTTAAAGAAATAAAAAAAAAATAGAGAGATTGTTATTTCTTATCAGTGTTTTTCTCGTATGCAATATCCTCTTTTTATTCAACACCATCATTATGAAAACTAATCACGTTTTTGTTATAAAAACTTTTTGCTAATTAAGAATCCAATTAAGGTTATATGAGGTAATAACTGTTTAACGTAAAAATACTCCTCAGCTGTCTATTAAGATCTAATGAAAAAGCAAGAGACATTTAAAAAGGAAAAGTGTTATTTTTTGCTAGTCTTGTAGTCTCGGGCGCGGAATGCTGTTACTGACGACCTATTACGAGGTGTCATCAAATAGCGACATGTTGTAATTTAATTCAAGGATGCCGAGCACCTATCACTATTAACCCTTGACCTAAAAACTATACAAAATGTTCAGGTCTATTGTGGACATGCCTTGCTAAGAAGCTGTTATTGAAATATGTAAAAAATAAACAAAAATAAACATAAGTTAAATGTAATAAATGATTCCTTAAGATTTTCTTAAGTAATTCTATGTATGGTTTTAAATATACATATGTATTTATTTTGGTTTCTTTATAACAATATGTCAAAGAATTTATTTTTATGCATATTTATGTGTCTACATTAAGATATCCTAAATAGTTGAATATGCATTTTTGTGTAAGCGATAAGCTGGGTGTGTGAGGAAGCCAAGCCCAGTGTAATGTACCGTATGAACGATTTCTTCTTAATAATAAAACCAAAATGAAAAAGCGTAGGCTTAGCCATTCTCGGTGGTTAAGTGTAAGTAATGACACAGTAAGTACAATAAAATACGGATGCATATAAAGCAGATAAAGCTATTAAGACTTGTGAGATTCTCAGACATTTATTTCACAGAATAACTGTCTATTATAATTAATATAAAGAACACTAAAATGATATTAATATTAGGTGTATATGTAAAATACTTAATTATTTGAAATAGCTTCTAGATTTTGTATTAATTCATACTGGTTTATAGACAGACCTACTAAATTGTACATGTACATAAAAGGCATAGTATGTCTAATGTGTCTTACTTTTGTTGCAGCGGAAGTTGTTTAATTTTACAAGTAGGGTACGCTGTCGTGCGCGTTCTTGTCGTATATTTATGTACTTTTCATTAAATTAATATATTTTATTAGTATAGGATTTATAAATCTAAATGAATATTATACTCACTCGGTTAATTTATAAATAAATCACACATAATTCATTTATAGCTAGGCATCAATAAATTATTTTCATGTTGTAGTAAACTGCATGGTAATGTGTTTTAATAGCATCTCTTTTGATCATAATTTTAGAATAAAAAAAATACAATTTCGTACAATCTTATTTAAAACAAATATAGAATGCAAAACAATAGTATTGTATCCTTTTAAATACTGTTTATTGTCTCATTTAAACTATCTATTTATTTTCGAAATTGTCATTATTTAAGATAATTGTTGCACACGTTATTTGCTTTATTTACAAGCATAAGTTTACCTAATGTATTTGTTGTGTTTAGATGAGGTCAATAATTTATCTAAATTTTTATATTTATTTATTTTTTTCTTCTATTTCTTAAATTACAAAATTTTAGAAACCGTTTCTATGATAAGTTTATTTACAAAAACAAAACTTCTGTTATAAAAATAAATAAAACCCAAACTCTGAAAGTTATACCTTTTCTCGATCGATTTTCCTCAAATAACTCGAAGCTATAAATTGGATTAATAGTGTCATAAACGTCTTAAATAAACTGTTAACAACAAAAAAATCTCTATGGTCAATAATGTCATGGAGTATGGTGATAATAAATAAATCGTATCGATTCTTCAATTACAAAGCAAAAACTAGATATAAAAATTCCTCTACCATCTTGGCAGTTCTAAGTGTGATCCACTTAAAGCATCCCATTCACTAGCAACGATTCTAACAGGAATGTATACATTGATTCTTGTCGAGAGCGCAAGCAATTTGATAGTAATGCCGCTCCACGGGTTCCGTCCAGTCTTACCGTATTTGTACCGATTAGGTTATCGAGTGCTCGACGACAAACGGTTTGTAAATTGTGAGGTATAATATATTACCCATTTTAATGGTGGCTCGTGTTTAATGTTTATATAGAGGTAGATTGCTTTAATGTAACTACTAATTAAATAGGTTAGCTCGATTCAACAAGATATTGGTTTAGTATTAGATTTTGACGCTTTTAAATTTTAGAAGTTTATTTTTGATATTTTGATTTACATGTCTATTATGAAAAATTTATTTTTATTTGGTGACAGACCTGAGTTTTTTAGGTCATAGAATACTATAAACCGCAGGTCATTTTTCGGTTGTTTGGACAAAATATGCTGTTAGTCCAACGACTTCTAACTGTATGAAGTGGGTGAATACGAAGACACGCAAGTAAAAATACCTCCTTGAAGGGCTCAACGCTTGTCTGTTTGTGTTAGTTTTGCCAGGGTTGTAACGCCACCTTATGTCATAACTCAAGATTTTTTTTTACCAACAGATTCATTCTATGTTAAAGTAAGTTTTATTAGACTTTTCTATTTCTATTAATATAATATAAATGAAATTCTATTACGATTTCATCATTTTCAACTTCATCATGATCACAGTAGCTAAAGATTAATCGGAACGTCAGTATATTCTTGTCCTTTATATACCCTCAGATATTTTGTGGCTATGTAACTAAAAGTGGATGTTCAATATTTATTAACTACTTTTTCAAACATTGTAGTAGTAGATTTTTACAGTCTACATTTTTATAATATAGCATTAATTTGTCGATTGTTTTCGACTTCTCAGTGTTTAGTTTTACCATTGTTCATTAATAATGAATGAATATATATTGTGTGTTTCTAGTGAGGATGCACGCAGGCTCAGTGAGGCGGCGCCGGCGGTAGCGGTGGCGGTGAGCGCGGGGTCGGGGGCGGGGGCCGAGCGCGCCTGCGCCTGCGCCGCTTGGCCTCCGCGCAGGCAGCCCGCGCCGCATGAAATACTGAGACCTAAACCACGCAGGTAATGCCTCTATTATTTTGACTATTACATTAGAATAACTGCTGACACTTATTGCACTTTGAATGTTATGTTGGGCATCACACTAACACAACATAAGGTTTTTTAGTCGAAGCAAGAAAAGTGTTTGGGGAGTACTATACAAAAGCGTGACACTTAAGTAGTAATAATAAAAATAAAGTAACTTTGTTTAAACTATTAATTGTTTGGACAACAAACTACGATAACATGCTTAGAGCAATACCAAAAACTTAAAATTTTTGGTTACGTACACACACACACACACACACACACATATATATAATTTCTTAGCATACTCTCTTAAACACTAGGAATAAGGTATTTAATCATTTTTTCTATCTCTATCTACCTAAAATATAACGCATTCTTTTAAAATTATTATCTATATATATGTATATTGGATTTATACGAAAGACTGCAGTTTAGTCACCAATGGGTTAACTAGTTTATATAAAAAGGCTGGCTATATGGGTCAGTTGGAAGGAATCCGTTCCGTTAGACTGTCAGGACATTTATCACACCGCGACCCGGCGCATGCTACTGACGAACTCGTGACTCTGGAGAAGGGAACGGGAAAGTGGGTTATATATATTATAATATAATTAATTACACATTATTTAATGCGACAGCCAAACATCGCATATAAATTACTTCTCTTGTACCAAGTCTTTAATATGAGGATTTATGGTTGTACAAAAGTGTGTTATGATTTTACGGAAAAACAATGCGTGTGAAACTGTTTATCGAAGCGTAGTATTTAATAATTTTCACTTACATTAATTTTGTAATTTAAAAATAAGGATGATATTAAAAATCGAACATATAAATTTCAATTTATATCTGTATATTAGGATACGGAGTATTAAAAACAAAAATCAAGATCACATTTGCTGGTTAATACCGCAAAATAATATGAATTAAATTAATTAAACCTAACAGATGAAGTATTTGCTTTGATATGACAGTTAAATAGTCTTGTCATAAATTGTTAAAAGAAAAACATTTTTTTGTTGTTGTATCGTATCATTATTATAATATATTAAGCTATAGTGGGTTATACCATGATATAAACCTTTAAAAATATTTCTTGAAGTAGTCTACACTGACAGTAATAGTTGAAACGTTCAGGCCACTTAACAAGAACAGCACGCAATATTTCTAAGGTTTTAGGGACGTTTATCATGGCGCTTAGAGCAAGCGTAACTCTCTAAAACTAACTATAAATTATAATCTAGGGGATAAAATTCCGGACTAGATGACGGTCAGACTTCGGCTCCGATGAATTCCTTAAACTTATTATGTCACAAAATAGAGGTTTCGTTGTACCTATCAGTATCCTAACATTTGATTTACGGAGGATTTTGATTCTCTTCAGGTTTTAGATTTCCACTCAGTTTTAATGTCGAAAAAATGTTTTACAATATATTGGTTAAAATAAGAAAAGGTGATGAACACATGAAAAGTCAGAGTCAAAATGAAAAAAATAATATTTTGTTTATTTTTAAATGTTACTGTATCTAACTCTGATAGGGTCAACAAATATTCAAGCGAGTCATTGGCTTATTAGTGTCGGCTGCTCTACCGATCTCTTTGCTTTTCACCCCTTCTCCTAGGCCAGATATAAAGCTACATGCTATGCATGGATGAAAGTATTAGACGTGATAAAATAATAAGTACTCAAGTAAAATAAATTTGTTTGTGAGTAATGTTAAGCTCATAAACCTCATACAAAATATTAAATAATACTCAAAACTTAAATCTCATTATTTTATTTATCTTTTATTTCAACTAACTTAATTGTCGGCCGAGCTGATTAATTCTCTTGCGAAATATTTTCTTTAATTGACATGTTTAAAACCCCATCACTGTCGAAATAAAAATAAAGTGCAAACGATGAAAATTGAGCCACTGAGAATAACCGGGTAGCGGCCCGTCTGACTCGCCAATTAGTGGACATTTGTCTCTCCGACACGATAACATTGAGATACATTCCCGTGGGCTATTAGGAGATTAACAGCTTTGCATGATGTTTCTCCAATTTCGGAGGCATTTTGACGGCGGTATAAAAATACGACGAATTGAATCAACTGTAATTAAATTTTATTCGTCTAATACTCGTTTTCTAAGAAAGTTGAAAACAATAATTCGTTTAATAGAATATTATGTTAAGACAGTTTTCTGGTCATAATCAAATAAAACTGTTATTAAAGATCTCATAAGGGATATTCATATACATATGAAATATTAAAAAAAAAATTTCAGGCAAAATAAATTTAAATTTAGAAATTCAAAACAGATGCCAGAATCAAGTGTTGCTAAAGTAAAAATAAAAGCTCGGAGAAAAAAAAATCTTTATGTAGCTCAAATAATAAAATATGCATTAAACTTCATAATTATTTAAATATTAAGCAGGTAAATTAAACTAATATATTTTCGGATATACTACGCGGATTTTATTATTTTGAAACTACATAACCCGACGTAAATGAATAATACTCGCGAAATTCTTAGATCTTATTATTTAGCAGGTAAATTGAGTATCCATAACTTTCTTAATGTACAAATTTTCCAACATTTTTTGCATTCCCCTAAATCTGTTCAAGAATTTATTTGCATTATATACGTTAACTGGAACCGGACGCTTCTGAAATTCTTTGGAACCGATAAATCCTGTTTGAAGACGGTTTTTTGGAGTCATCCGGCAGTCAAGATCACAAATGACTATATAATGTGTTTGGGACCCGTTCCGAATTTTATGTCCCATTTATAGAAGTTGAGTTAACTTTTGCAATAAAGTTTTTATGAACTTTAAAGGTAATGATAAGTACAAATTAAACTTGATAATGTGAGCCTACAGAATGTTATTGTAAGGAGAACAAATATTTGAAGCTAGAATCCAGCAGTAAGCTGATGACGGGGAAATTTAAAAATAAGATAATTGAAATTTTTAAGAAAATACAATAAAAATAAATATTTGAAAAGTTAAATGTTATTCACAGATTGAGAAAATTGTATTTTATCCAAGTATTTAAAATTACACTATCAAAGTCCTGATGAAAAAATTATATAATAAATTTTTTTCGTCATCAATAAATAATGGTTTAGAAAAGATCGATATGATTGGAGCTCTCTGGTTTACTCTCTATAAAGGTTGTAGAATTTAAATCTAGTGACAAACAAACAGTTTCATATAATTAAAGATAAGTGGGAAAATTAACTTTCTCTGTTCATCGTTGGGATGGGAATTAATTGTAATAATCGCGAACAATACTGGGAGTTGGTGTTTTATGCAACGAAAGTAAGTGTTACTTAAGACAAATAACTTTAAGAAAGTAACAGTTTCAGCTCTTTTTAATTACAGCATTATTTATTAACCTCCTTTGAAATTCTTGAATTACTTATTTGGGACCTTACGAAGCCTTGTTATGGAAGATTTTTTTTTATCTTTCATTATAAAATTAAGAGCTTTGGTATAATTCAATTATCTCCAGTATCAGAGAAATGATGTTAAAAATAAGGAAATTTAAACAGGCATACAAATATATACATAAATATGAGATAAAGTTAGACAGAACTGTTTTTTTATACAGATCTATTTGAGACCTTATCAACGATTTGTTTCTTCTCAAAATATTTTTTTTTTATCTTCAAGGATTCCTTGACAAAACTTTTTCTTGAAATAGACAGAGATATGTTACTTATCAAATATTGATACCAAAGACTTTTCTTTAAATAAATACGTTTTGCAAGTACATTATATACTTGGCCATTAAAACTAAACTGCGTTCAGATGTTTGTGTATAAAGAGAGTACAGTTATTTGTTTTTCAAAGCTCTAAAACTGTTTCATTAGACGCTTTAATATCGATTAAAGCGAGTTGAAATTATTTACAAATACTAATACTTACTCTTGCAGACGGGATTAGTAAAAAGAAATCTAAAATAATAATAGAAGAGGATAGAAATAAATTGAAAGAGATATTTCATACATATAATATAATCATAAAATCTTTACGCTTTGACAAAAACAATCCAGTAAAGCTTCTTCTAATATGCAAGTAACACTTGAATTTGCTGTAAAGAGGCTTCGATAGTTTTTGTTTGGTATTTTAATAGATTAATAAACTTTTTAATTACACATTTATGCTAATTAACTCTATGATCAATGTTATAATTATTAATTCATAATAATAAGTTTGAAGTACTGACCAAAAAAATTTAACTAAATTGTCAATTAATTCAAATTCTACTAACTTTAACGTATATATCGTTATTAGTACAATAGTTGTTAGTAACAAAATGTAATACGTATATATTTTTGTGAATTGGCTCAACCTCTACTTATATATCTTTCAAAATGAGTTAGCATGATCTTAAAATATTTAAAGCACGTAAGTTTTTACTCAGTATTACCTGAATTTATTGGCATGAGATCAAAAGACATATATTTTTCGAGATTAAATCTCACTTATAAAAGATACCGACAAGCTTCATAAAGTAATCGAAACATCGGATGCAGTACTTTTGCGGCAGAGTTAAAGTGATCTCTATATTTAGCAAAGTACTTGCACACTATGGTTTCATTCAACCCGTTGATGATCCCACGTGTAATGAATTACACATTAATGGATACATTACCCCGTATCTGATAATATGCAGACCCGCTTCAGAAGCTTATAAAATTACACTATCATTAATGATACTAATGTACTAATATTCGTCTGAATATTATATAAAGCTTATGCCTAAATTTAATAGAATTCAGGAGAAAGCGATACAATAATACAAATTTTAGATGAAAAGCTTTTCTCAACTTTTATTAATTGAAAATTACAAGGGTTAACATTATGCCAAACATTTCCGTAACAATATGATTAAACACAAATGGTTCAAGTTTGAACGGTATCTATCGGCTTATCCGTAAGTCATGTGTTGGTAGGTAAGAGGCGTTAGTAGCGGGGCGTTGACAATGGTTGTTGGTGAATCGGTTTACGGCAGTGCGGCCGGTGCGCTCGCGCAGTCATGCTGTGCTCTGCGCGTTGTTCTTGCTTTCTTTGCCGTGAATTACAATCGTGTCAAGCCGCAGACGGTCGGAAACCACCCGCGAAACACAACATGTGTGACAATTTTATACTTAAAAAAGCTGAAGCCTGGGAGCCTATGAAATTCATTCGTGGAGCTGCTAGATTTTCTGTGAGACATTGGCAGAACCGGGAACCGATCGCAGCTCCGAAAACTCGTGTTTCACCCCACAAGTCGACAAGCTGTGAACAGTTATATCTCAAACCATCTGAGGATTCTGGTCCTTACGTATTGCGAAAAGCTCCAAGTTCAGATCGTGTTAAACAAATGGAGCGCAAACCAGTCTTTAAGCTTCTGGGCAATTCTCGTTCAAAAAAAATAACTAGTATTGAGGCGCCGGACTCAAATCTGAGAAGATCCGTTTTGAATTTTAGAAAAAATGAAATGACTAATTCCAAAAATATTCATGAAAAATATATTCCGTTAAGACGAGCCCCTTCTCCTTTGGAACACATTTATAGCGAACCAAAGCAATGGCCAACGCAACTTGACGACTGTTGTAGACCTCCAATATATCAAAGTGTTGAAAAGAAAATGTCCTCGAATAAAGAAGCTTCATGTGAAAAAAAAATGTACAACCATCGACCTCCCTGTTATGACGAATTAGCAGAAAGGCTATCCCATGAGAGATTGAAAAAAAATAGCAACCCTGTTCCTGATGGAGGGTTAAGTAATAAAATTACACAAAACAATAACAAAGTAGTTATATATTTTGGAGATTCCATTATTAGGAAACACAATGAACTGAAGAAAGAAGTTAATGAGCTTAAAGAAGATTCCGCAATTCGAAAAGAGGATATCAAGCATAAAGAAGAAGCAATTTATGCAAATAAACAGTCCATTGAAAATGAAAACTTCCATTTAAGTCAGGAAATTGACAGAGGAGGGACAAAATTAGTTTCAGAAATTGAAGTTCCGGAAGGTATTTATTCTGAAATCAAAAATGACGATATTAATGAAGACACTAATGTAGTGACTATTAATGATGCCACTTACAAAAAAGACGTCTATGAGACTGTTAGTTCCGATGGATTTCTGGTTGTTGAGTTTGAAGGTAACTTCGAAAGAGCACGTCAATTAGTTGAACTTGTGCATGGAAACAATGTTGACCAAAATGAGGCGACCGTGCTCGATGAAGATGACCAATGTGACTGGAGTTTCATACAAGACTGGAGAAAACGGTTAGTCGTTCTTAATTAATTTCTCGTATATACCAGTTATAAATTCGTACATTTCGACCCCGATACCGGCGTTGCTTCATTTTAATATATTCAAATTACAAGTGCTCAGTCGTGAATTCTAATCTCTCACGAAAGCATTGTATTTTTATTGTAAAAATAAATCCATTGCACAAATTATATTATCTCACTAGAGAAATAGCAATTTTTTTAATTATTTTATGCAAGTAATTATGAAAAGATGATTGAGACTGTATGTTACATAAATATATTTTGTTACACTTAGATGCAAAGACGCAACTGCGGGAAATATTCGTGTTAATTACACCACGATTCCCTAGATTACAATTGATTGTTGTATGGTCGACGACCCCGTGCGAGCTTCTGTCTTTGTAACATCTATTAATGCAGTTCCGTATATCTTAAAAACTAGAAACTAATTTCTTACATAAACGAGAAATAATAATAATTGTTTTATTCTTTGCTTTATTCAATCGTAAAAATTTATATTGAAATCATTTCATTTCTAAAGGAGGAAATAATCTGACTGCTTATGAAAAACTGAAACTTAAATTAAATTGTACTTTTTTGATAACTTTCAATTATCTCACAGTAACGGAAAAATACTTTAACTTACTTTGATTTGTTTTTAGAAGTATTTTTTTTATAATACCGTAACTTCCGTGAGAACAGCTGTGTATATTAATATTTTTATAAAACATTCCTTACGTAAGTTAACCATGGTTTGTCGTTACTTTCTTCTCTCACTCAGTTCTATCAAAATAATTAGCAATGCAATTAGAATGATTGTTCATTTCGCAATTGTATCATGTAGCTCTTTTATAATTTCAAAATAACATGTAATTTATTTTTAATCTGATTTGACAAACAAAAAACAAATAAACTCGAGCTTGTAGATGTGAATTCGTCAATAATACAAAATATATAGACCAAAACATTCCTAAAGTAACCAAATATGCACAAAACGAGGTTATTACCCGCAATTTTTTATAATATAAGCTTCGTTCAAGCCAAAAGTACTGTTAAGATAACTAAAGATCAATTCACCAATATCAATTATAAAATTGTAATTAAATTAAATACGTATTTATATTAAATTAAATTAGATATTTATAGTGAACTGCGTTCATAGTAACGTCGTGGACTTAAGTTTGAAAATTGTATGTCATTTTGTTTTGCTCTGGTCTGTATCACATTGCTTTCATGCTTGGCTGACATTGCGTATACAGAGCTCTTGAAGGCCATTTGGATACGCTGTATCAACTAGCGTTACATGAATATTCATTTCTCCTATTGAGTTGTTCTTATTCCTGTCCATCGGCCACTAAACATCGAATGATAAACAATTAATATGAGTCAGTCAGTTATGTCACCGATGTTTTCTTAACATCATTATTGGGTTGTTTAAAAGTCAAGGCCAAGAAATCCTCCTGCAGTAAGAATTGTAACTCGTCCCAAACTCTAAATTATAAAAACATATGTATATTATAAATGTACTTCGTAGTCACCTTTTTATACGTAAAGATTATATCATCTCGTACAGTTATGTGATATTTAATAAAATATATTGCATTTTCAATTAAGACTGTCAAAATTGTAATCCGATCTCAACTCTTGATTTTTGATGGGATTGGACGTTTCAATTTAACAAGTGTCGGTTGCAGTCAAATACGACAGTATATAAAAATTATAAACGAGGATACTCCGCTTTCACGAATTGTCCAAAATGTAATTATATTTTTACACATCGTTAAAAGTATCCTTAATTTATAAACATAATAAAAAAGACAAGATATTTTGTATTTTTTATATTTTTAACATAATTTACTAAGTATTACACATTTCTAGATTTCATAATTTTTGTACTTAATATAGACGAATTTAAATATTAATAAAACTGGTTTTTCAATTACCTAATATTTTTGAATTGCATGGAACAAGCGAAAGTATGTTTCCACACGGCCGGGGCAATTTGTTTTAGAATGAACTGTTTTGTCTTGAAACATCATAAAATGATTTTGAAGTGAGAGTGAAGTAACCGGTTGTTATGTTTTGTTGATAAAATTATCTTAGATTTTTAGGAGCTTATGTCGAATAGTAAATGTTTATCAATTTCAAGCTAATGATCTCCTTCCCGGCGTTGCGTCACAACGTTCTCATGCGTATAAATTATACTTTTGCTAACTACCGCTTGATAACTCAGATACCAGGTACCTAATGCAGCTTTCGATTTCAATTTGTTATTATAAAAATAGAATTAGAATATAGAATTTGAGTTGGAATCTAAGAAAAGCATTTGCACGATTTTACCATAGTTTTATAGTTATAATCAACACGAAAACCAATAATGATAGTCCAAAATGGTTTAATATGCTAATTACGTAACCTGATTCAAAGATAAGTCTGTGTCTAATAATAATTAAAAAGTGTGTTATATTTTATAAATTTAGGATAACGACACACAAGAAGCAAATAACTTAAGACGTAAAATATCAATCTTCAAATAGTTATATATACAGTGGATAGTTATGTTAGTTAATTTTAAATGCAAGTACATGAAAGTAGCGTTATCTGGATAAACGAAACAGTGTGTAGTAAAGTGTAGTCCATCAAACCATCCTCTTCTAAGCAATGTTTAGAATATTAAAACTTTCCAACTTAACGTTGCCAGCTATAAAACTGTGCTGTAGAATGTTTTGATCTGCTAATAGAAACTAACATTACATATATATTATATTAAAAGAAATCGCTTACATTGTAAAAAAAAACCTTCCCATTATATATTCATAATAGGCACCACCGCAACAAGGCATAAGCTAATTAAAAAACCCAAAATATTGTTGGGATCCTATAGATATTGTTACGTTATTTTAATTAAAAAAAACCTACAATAAATACCAGGAATAATTACCAAAAAAAAAAGGAGTTACTGTGCCAAATCATATTTTAATAAGTATAAACTATTGACTATCTACTTTAAAGTTATGTACAACGTAAATAGAATAATGCAGAAATGTATAAAATGTATACCTCGTGTATTTGTTCAGTAATATTTATGTTACTAACGTTCAAACGTCAAAATATCTATCCGAACGTACTTTGCTACTGGCAGTTACACAGCATTTATTGGTTTAGAAATCCGCTACTGCTAGTACACGTTTCATCGAACTGATCAATCGATAAACATTAATATCTCAGATATAATAAAACCTTAATAGTCTGCACAAACAATAAAGCTATACAAAAGTATGACAGAGTACAGTTGTAATGCAGTCGTGAAACGATAGGACATTACAGAGATTAGGCGTGTTGGTTGCGCCCGACCACCTTCGACACGCCAATATCTATCGACCGTTATAGCATCTGCTCTTATAGTTGAATACTGAATAATGGATGTGCTTTGACATCTCGTGTTTCTTATGTGATATAATTTTTGTACTATTAAACCGCATATGTATGTATTGTAACAAAGTGCACTGCGATATCAAGCGTACAAAGCCATATCGTTTGCGCTTTTCCTTTTACTACCTTTATGCTATATTTTAAACTGTTTCTTTAATTAAATAGGCAGTTCTCGAGTTCGGTAACTGCCCGTTCGATCTTCGATAACTATTTTTTTATACGTATAGATGAATAAGTTGAACCTTTTTTCAGCCTCAATGCATGTATTGATGTGAACATAACCATGTATTCGAGTGCATTCTTGTTTGCATTAAATGCAATTCGTAATCATGAATATGTGCTTTATATTACGGTCATTTCAGATTCAATTTTATTGAGGCAGGTGCATCATTGGCTGTTGAAGCTTATGGGCATATCTTGATTAAAAGACATTTAACCTCCTTATGTATTTAACTTTCAGCACAATAATGGTTTTGTTACCTCGATTGAGCATGCTAAGTGTATATTATAAAATTATATATTAGTATTTTATGAGATTACTATTTTAACAGAAAAAATGTCGCGCAATAAACACCACGGTCTGTATAAATATGGTCTAGAGTAGAATTACAACGAGTAACTGTATAATTCCCGTTATTAATATATATATGTATATTTGTCTGAATATAACAACTAATTTCCAAATATTCAGATAGCTTTGCTGAAGACACTCCTGGGGATATTTCTAATTTTTCAGATCGATATTATAACTTCGTGTATGTTTGGGCTTCAGACGTCCTTTACTTATATGGAAAAGATCAGGCTTGATGGTATTGGTGTACAAAATTATTTTTTTTTATTAAAATTGTTACTAAACTTAAAAAACGATATTAAACATATGAAATGAAAAATTTGAAGGATCCAAAACATTCATTTTTAGAGTATTTTCAAATCCTTTTATCCTTGTCTAAAATTTACTAATTTTTCGAACTTGGAGACAAAAAAATCTAACGAAATTGGATCGCTCGATCCTAAAGAATTTAAGGATTTTTTTTATTTTTTTTTTCTCTTGGTTTATCGACTTAAAAACTGATCTAATTGACTAGGCTATGGATCATGAGTTTTTTATTTATCTTAAATTATATTTCTTTCTTGTTTCGATACGACTATTTCTCGCTGAGCTATCGAACTTGGAATGAAAATAAATAGTTTTCTCTTTGCACAACGGCGCCAGAAACTCGGCTATTGGTAGGTAGGTAGAAACGCTAATGAAATTTCTAGTGATTTTATTATTTTAAACGCTTTCTCTGTTGAAAAGGTAAGATAATTATTTATGTTGAATTTTTTTTTTAAGTCCTTAGATCAAAAATAAAACGTTGAAAATATTCATATAAGTTTTATCATGATAGTCATTAATAGTATTTGTAACTTGGAAAATTATATTTTTTTTGGTTTGGCAAGATCCAAAATTAAAAATCTTCAAGCTAAAAATTTCTTTCTATTTTACTCCGAAACGACCATTTTCATCAAATATCCTCATGAAAAATTGTTTACAATTTAAATTTATTGATCATTTAATTTTTTCCAATAGAGTCTTTAAGAAAATATCTCTGGCTAAAACAAATAAGTTGGTTATTTTAAAAAAATAATATATATTTTTTTAATTTATAGGTTTTTTCAAGTTTATAGCAATACGGGTAAGCGGGTAACAAAGTACAGACCTTGTAATTGACCCTCAAGTTATGCAACAACTAGCCCCATATACTTATAACCTTAAAGTAAATTGTGTGTTAATATATTTTAAATGAACAGGCCTTCGAGCGGATGTCGTCCTACTGAGGAGTGGTGCGGCGCGGGTGTGTCGGGAGCGCGTGCGTTGCGCGTGCGCGTGTCGAGCGCGGCGGCGGGCACGGCAGCACATGCGAGATGTCTCTCCCCTCCGCCACATGCACACCGGGCGACAACTCCACCACCTCCGCCGCCAGTGGATCAAACTCCAAAGAGTATGTTATATTTTCAAATGTGAAAATAATAATTCATATAACGTATCTTATTAAGGCTCACTTTTAAGAAAAAAAAAAAACTAAATCTTTCTATACTCACATCGTTTAGTTGTGTATGATAAAATTCGAATGTTCATGCTTAGACCGACGATTCACACATAAACTACAGAAAATTGTAATAGAGATTATACGAGAACTAGTAAGGGATTTTTATTCAAAATATCAATTATATCCGAAAGATATATTATCAGTCCCATTCCATGGAAGTTAAATAAATTTTTATTTCCATTTGTTATATGCTTGTCTATTATAGTTAAACTTATTACGTTACGATTCAAGATCTCGCAACTTCATATATCTTTCAACAATGCACTTAAAACAACAAGACAATGGCATAGCTGGCTGACAAATGCTCAAAACTGGTTTGACTGTAACAAGTTTGTGTCAAACTGATTGAAAAGCTCCAATTTACAGTGCAATTCGAAACAACAGATGACGTATAAATCGTATTTGCAAAGGTTATTTAATTTTGCGACATTCTTGAGCTATGTAACGTAATTTGAATTATACTTCGTGCATGCAGTAAAGCCTCCAACATACAAGTTTAACTTAAAACTGTACATGTACAATGTAGGTATACGTTGCTTGTAGTCGATCACTGCCCACTCGGATTGCAACTAGACCGTGACGTCTTATTGCTGAATATATCTAACAACAGATTTTGATATAGGAGATAGTAATTAGATTTTTTACTGCAACGGATACAAATTTATTTTCATTAAAATTTGTTATAAATAAAATTTAAACGGAAATGCATACCTACTGACGCTGGCGTTTTATAGTAATTTTACAATATTTTTATTTATAAAATGTACTTATTAAAGTTTTAAGATTATCACAACGAACTTTCGAAAATCATATAAGTAGATACAGTTTTTTTTTCATTATACAGTAAGCTGTGAGGTTCTTTATTATGAGAGTTATAACATGCAAAAGATCAAAGATAATTATGATCAACTTACAATGAACCGCGTCACTCATTGTTAGACATTCTCAAGTTTCATTAAGCAGTGCTTTCCATCTCGTGGAAAACATCACTTTTATTAGATAAACTCTCTTGTTTATCAATAGAGAAAAAGTTATGTTCAAAGTTTTACAATAGCAGAGGATGTATTTTTTATTTTTTGTCTAATTAATATAGTCGATAGTCTAACTCTAACTTTTTCAACTATAAGATCTTATTAATAACTCACGAGTAAGATAAAATAATGAGAAAGATTAATACGTCATCTACTATATTATTAGAGATAGCTTTCTTATTTATAATTAAAGCCAAATCAAGAATGGAACACATAATTCAGTGTTCCGTGTAGTTTTACTCGCGATAGTGCATCGATTCCATATACGGGTTCCTGCAATAAATTGTATCTGACTGCCGGACTAATCAAGATGGCTACTCGTTTTAAAATATATTTCTCGTACAAGAGATAAGGTAGCGGTAGGTTTGATCCTTATTTATTAATGTTAGACTGCCCGTCAAATTTAATTTTAAATTGATATTTTTTTAGCAGTTAGCTGCAGCGTAGAGATCTGTATGAAATAAAACCTTTTACCTTTCAGAGCGTAAATCTTCAAGAATAATAATACACAACGTAAATGGAATGTAGACGATATTGTGTTTTATCGTTTTATTTTATAGACTTCCATATTTTATCATTCATTGATGTTTGAATTTATTCTGAACTTTATTGTTATTATTGTAGTTCATTTTATGTAAATGTTTTCTTACATATTATTTGACTGTCATCCTAAATTATAGCTAATACTGAGGAGGTAGTATCCCCGGACGCAAGCGTGGCCCAGTTGAAACCCGTGACCGCTGTGTCGGGGAGTACAGCTGCCAGCACGCCTGTACGCAGCGCGCCCGCGCAGAATAGTCTAGCGTTAGAGAGACGCAAACACGAACATCGATCTGTGGACTCTTCACATATACAGGTGAAACTGAAAATAAAACGTAATAAAAGATACACATTATATGAACTACTAAGAACCTATACGTTTATCGAAACATACATAAATTATGTATATCTTCATTCATTCAATAAAGTATATTTTTCTAAAAATATACTTTATTGAATGATTTCTGAAGTTTTGATACTTTATTTCCTTAAAGTCGAATAGTTTTTATATTTCATGTTATAGCAGATATAACAAATCACTAGATAACAATAGAAGGCAAAGCTTTTCTGTCGCTCCAAGCCAAATGCAACTTGAATTTGGAAGTCAACTCTTAAAACATTAGAGACTTCAGCTGTCCAAAGTTTAAACTCCAGAAAATAGACACTCAGACAGTCTTAAAGTGATGAATTGAACATGCTTTAGGACAATGCAATTTTTCATATATTTTCAGTTTTAATGTACATATATTATGACAAAAAAATATCAATAAAACTGGTATAAACCTGATTGCTAAACTTTGACCCTCAAGCCGTGGCTATTCACTTACTAGTAGCACAGATAACTGCTTTACATACTGTGTCGTGTCTGGTAAATTTATTCTATACATTTCAACTTATAAATTCTTAACGTGGAAATAGAAATATATGAATACACACACAATCATTGTTGCTTACTATACTTGGATTATGTGATTATATTATTGTAAAATTATATCTTATTTATCTAAAGATATAACGCATAGACGATAAGTTCTCTTTAAATATGAATATTGTAGGTTCTTGCTATAATATTTATTTATAACTGTAGTGATTATGTAACTTTAGTTAAATATAGTTGATATAAAACGCGAATGATATATGAAATTTATACGCATATGAAATATAACAACATGTAAACCTTTTATTAAAAGTCTCAGCATCTATTTAAAACCCATAACTTCTACCTAAATTACATATAAACCCGAAAGCTACTAAACAATAATTTTACAGAATCTATTACAATAAATACTCTTTATATTTCATAATCGCGACGTTTTATAGCTATCAAAATGCTTACGGTTATTTTTATAGCACCTTTAAACAATTTATGACTTAAAATGGATATAGTAAGCAATAAATTCATAAATATTAATTATTAAGACATCATTAAGCGAGAAAATGAAAATTTACCATTAATTTAACTTTATTATAAATAAAGTGTGGTCTCTTTTCTTTTTAGCCTGACTGCATAATGGTCAACTTATAATTTCTGTCTTAAACATTGGCGTTATATTAAAACATTTCATAAACAAATTTTTTTCTTACAAAATGAAGTGAAAATTTTAGTTTTTTTTTCTTTATAGAAAACATTCAATTAATAAAATTATCGGTTGGTATTAATTAAAACCAAAGAATCTGTAGAAATGTTCTGAAATTCATTAACTTATGTTTGAGTTCCATAAAAATACAACATCTCAATGTCGCAGATGAGAAAATGGTTTTAAAGCTTTGTATTTGTACTTCCTTAACACAGTGATTTGGTATATTATCTTAAAAGTCAGTTTGTAAAGACCCAATCTGATTAATTAGCTACGGACCTCAAACGATAGTTACGCATCTTATTCTACAAGAAATTACACGACCGGGACGAATTGCTAAAAGCCCTGTAATGTAGATAGTGTTACGAGTGTAAGAACATAGAGTGACTAGCCTTATTAATAGTGACTTTCTCTGTGGTCATTTTGGGGTAGAGCCTAGATGGCTTTTCCTACTGTTCAGGACTCTAAGAGCTCTTTCTTAAAAATATAAAAGCAGTCGTGCTTGTAAAAGAATGGATTAAGATCCAAGAAAATTTTTAATTTTATAACTGTAGTATTGCATTGTAATAAAAATAATTAATTAATTTAATTTAATTGAAAATCACAAGATTAATTTCTAGTTTTTATATTTTTCTAACATAACGGTGTAGTTGCTCTAAATAGTTGAATAAAATTTTAAGAGATGTTATTTAATAAATAATTCATAAACACTAGCAGGAATTCATTCAAGATATTTTTTATCGGATATAACAATTTTCAAAATCAGCTGATTCGTAATGCTCGCAGAGTTTTTAATTCAAATGCGCCAGCGCACGCTACACTCGTTATAACGCTACGGGATTTTGGATAACGGGTTATTGCTTTATTTATTACATAAAGTTATCCCTGACCATAGAGAATATTATGAACGATTCGAATAATAGAATAAAATATACTTTAACGCATATTGTAATGTATCGTAGGTATAAAAAAAATACTTAGTTAACGTTACATACAATCGAAAAAAGTTTAGTTCACATAATAAGATTTAAGACTTCCGCGAGTATTCATTTAAATGAAACTAATATATTTCGAATTACTACGCGTATTTTATTAGTTTGACACATCTCGTCTGCCCGTGGTCATGGTTGCTGCAAAGTAACCGTAACGTCGGGAGTATGTAGTTTTTAAAATAATAAAATACGTGTAGTAATCCGAAAATATTAGTTTCATTTAAAGCTTAGTTCGGTAAAAGTAAACAGTGACGTGAAGAATTTGACTAACTTTGAATAATTACGTTAAAATCCATTCAATAATATACTGAATCCATCGACATAGCCAAACCACTGCTGAAACTCCCTTCCTAGGCCTTTTTTTTTACGGATGGGAAATTCTTACGGATACCACACTCGCGGGGGGGAGGCGTGTGATTATGCCGGACTTCTACCGGCTAAAACCCACCCGGCTACCCTCAGCCGCCATAAGTGGAGCTACAAGGGGTCGCTTTCGCATTCTACCTCGTAGCCCCGACGAAACAGAGTATGAACCCCCCTTCCTAGGCCTGCCACATTGCTATATAGTTAAGTTTTATGTAATTGTATGATAATCGTACGAAAACGTGGTTAGCAAAGGTTTGATTTTAAATTACTTAACTAGAAATAATCGTCTCATTTAAAGTCATGCATAAAAAGCAATTAATCGATTTTACATAGGCAAATATAGTCAGTACTTTTTTGTCAATGTTTAAAGTCTTATAAAATACGTTTCATGTCTACATAAATCTTTGTTAATAATTTCGTAGTCCAGCTGTAAATACAGCAGACCGTTATAGAATTTTGTTTTAAAAATGAACAGCACTAATTTAAGCGTCTTGAATCACAAAAATTTACCGCAAGCAAAAAGTATAACAAGTCACTGAATACATTATAACCTGTCATTCATAAAATTAATTCGTCTCATTAATTAGACGCAAGCCATCTCGAACGATTACAAAAGTTACCGGAGCACAGCGTAACAGCGAAAGTGTTATCTCAAAAAAATAAATAAGCATTGTCTTTAACGGAATCCCACGATCTCTTGATAGGGAAAAGCGTAATGGGTGGGAAATTGAAGGCGAAAGTGCTGTTGACAATGGCCACTAGTGAACATCTGCCGATCCGATATCAAAGTGACTAAAGTTTTATAAGGTTTCTCAGTCTGATAACAAATTTTTGTCCCATTAACAAGTTAGATACACATCTACTTTGCTTCTTTTAATAGAAAAAAAGTACAGAATAATTTTATTACACTTTTACCGTTAAAATATTCATACGTGACGGACGTTTATAGTGTAAAATGTCATATCCCAGACATTAATTGCTAAATAACATACCGTTATGGTTAAATAGTATGTCATTCTAATTTTAAATTATCCGCTTCAGCTGCAAAATGGTGTACGTGAGTGCAACAGCAGTTCAGATGAGAACAGGTCATCGGGACATGCTTCTATGTCGGATAGCGGTGGAGGTGACGCGGGGAGGGACGAACCAAGACGGGCCAAGCAGCCGCCTCACGGACGAAATAAACATCGCCCGCATAATAAGGTGAATGTTATGAATATGGACACATGTCTTTAACTACAGTTAAAGACAAATATGTCTAAAATGTTGTTTCAATAATTATTATGCCATGAAAATATAAAAAGGTGTCGTGTATGGTGTATACGATTAAGCCCTATTTTTCCGTTAAAATACCCTCAAAATCCTTTACCCAAATTTTTGTCCACCCTCCACATTCTATGACAATCCCTATTTTTAACAAAAAAACAATACATGCTCTATCAATAATAGATTATTTTAATATATTAAATGAGTATATCACCTGTCCCAATAGCTTTACTAGAAGTCTTTAAAATATGAGTGATAAATCTATATCTCGTCAGTAATTTGGATGAAGGAATGCCATTGTTTTGTTCCACGCTGAATTAATCTGGAATATATGTAGCTACGAACTTTGTAGCTACGAACGTTCGCAAATTTAGAGATTTTAGTTACGATACATTTAATTGAGTATTAAAGAATGTACCTTTTTAGCTTTGTTTATAGGGATAATCTAGTGACTTCTTTTAAACCACAGTTACAATCCCCTTGGCCGGGTGGTGGTGGGTTAGAAGAAATCAGGTCAGCCATCAAGCAGTTGACTCTACGTTCTCGGGACAGCAGCAGTACAGCTACCAGCGGTGCATCAAGTGCGGGCGGTAGCAATAATGGTGCACCGGGTATAAAGTCTAATGCTATTTTAATAAATAGACACACCTAAGTGTTATTTGAATTTGAAACAATATTGAACCCGTATAAGACAATTTTCCTTCATATATTTTCGATTTAATCTCATTAAAAAATATTGACCTGATTGTGACTGTAGCAAATTAATAAATAGGGGATGTAATAACAAAAAACATTTAAGCAAAACACTGAGGATGAGGAAAACTAAGATATGAAAACTAGGAAGAGTTAATTGCCTGTTCAACCAAAACGCGAAATTGTATTTTAAAGATGGCGTCAGTGCAGCCGAGGCACGTCGTCGTCGGGCGCCACTCGTTCGTCAGCCTTCACTAGACACCGTCTGTACAAACGTCACAAGCGCCGACGAGTTCGTATGGGTGGACTCACATAATAGGTATTGAAATAAATTCTTTTGTCAAAAAAAACTTAAATAGAAATAGATCTTTTGAGGGGTTGGATTGTGATATAAATTATATTGTGTAGGGATAAATCTTGTCAACTAGGATATCAGTAAATATTATAAGAAGGTATCAATAAACGGAAAATGCTCATCCGACGAAAAGGTTTATAATGCAAATAAACTATTTAAAAATCTATTTATCACAGGATATTTTAATGACATATCTAAAGATACACACTGTAAAGTTTTATTAGATTTAGATATTTATAAAATTTATCATGATCTGATTATTATTGAAGAAAATTATCTATATAGTATAAGTAGTATTTATGTATAAATAGTATTTAGTATACATGTTAATTTAAGTACATAATGTTATTCACAAGTTTTAGAGAATAATAACTGATTTATTTATCTTACAAATTCGCATAAATTACACTGTAATACTTATACTCATTCTCTTAAACTAATGAAATGGCTTAAAACATAGTTTCATCTGAAGCCTAATATGAACGAAGTTTTCGGGATCAGCTCTTAAATTTTAAAATGACCATATTTATTCTGTGTTAGTTTTTATCTTAGAGCCGTTTCTAACATTTGAAACCTTTAAAGACTAGTTGAACTTCGTTGCGTGCCGTGGACGGCTGGCGAGGTGTCCCGAGCGATACAAGCAGGTCGTTGTCGGGATATAGCACCCCGTATGGCACCAGACTCACCTCCTAGACTGGCCTACTTATTACAGAGGTGAGATTTTAATACACTAGGATATGTTTCAAATTGGAACTGGAAATTTCGAAAAGTTTGTAATTGTGAAATTTAATGTGGTTATCACTTATTAACAAAAAATGTGTCGTGTTTTAAAATTATATTTGAATGATTATTTTTCGCTCATTATATAAATCTGTAGAATTAGACAACAAGATCGAATGAATTCTAGGAAATTGATGATTACCTTTTTGTTTGTTATATGGGTATCCTTACATATTCATTTATATTTCTTTTCTTCTTTTTTAGAGCTTTGGTTCGGATAGGGCGGGAAGCTCAGCGTCTGTCACAGAACTTCTGCTTCTGTTCCAAGCACGAGGTGGCTGGCGCTTTCCGAATCGTACTGAGTACACCGTTAGCTGATTCTTGTATAAAGGTAACATTTCATTGTTGCTCATAACATCTGTTATTCATAAAACTAATGGATTATATCAAAATCCAATTTCCTTAAAGTTGAATGTTCTATTAACTCTGAACATATTTTTAACATAATGGACCGCTGCTCTTTGTAGGGTTGTCAACGTGCAGCGACTATGTATGCAACGTCAGTAAGCGCTGCAAGAAGACTAGGCTCGGCGGCTCGAGCGCGCACAGGTCTAGCACCTGGACGTTTTCAGCGCTGGATGTTGGACGTGCGCGTCGCGGCATTCGTACACGAGTTGGTATTTTATTATGGCTATAGTTTTCAGAATAGTTAAAAAATAAAACACACGAGGGTTATGATATATAATGGTTTCATGTGATTGTTACATTTCTAACAATAACATGAAGACCGAAAGATGTCATTCGTACGAAAGAACATGTAATATAATAAGAGTGAATCAAGATTTAAATTAATGAGGTATTCGTAAAAAACCTAAATATTAAATTTAAACCAACAGATACGCAGCCATTTATCTTTGTGCGGGAATGGAGACTTTATTGGAAGAGATTGCTTTAATAGCGGCTGGCACTGGCACATCACCGATTACACCAGCCACCATCGATCACGCGGTTGCAAACTGCGCTGACCTATGGGGATTGTTACAACCATACAGCCATTTAAATGCGGGGAGAATTGCTTCAGGTGAGATTTCGTTAAAATACTAACTATGATTTCTGTTCTTTGGCCTTTATTTAGACGGGAGAGAATTAAAATGTTGCGAGTTTTTATAACCAAGTGCTGTTTCCACAGGAGCATTATCGCTTTCTCGATGGGAGTCAATGAGTTCCTTGGGCTCTGGGTCGTCGTCTCACCGACAGCTGGGCATGAGCCATGATTCCGGAATAACTACTAATGGCTCTGGTGGGTATTAATGAATGATGGATGTTTTCTAAAGAAGTACTATAATTAAAGCTATTATATTAAAAGAGAGCAATTAACAAATCAATCTGTCTGGATGTACCAAAATCAAAACCAAGATATTTCTAATAACTTCTTACATTTAAACATTAGACCTTCATAATTTGAGATAATTTTTTTTGCATATTGCTCATACTTCTGGTTTTTGTTTTAATGCTAAATCTTAAAAGCGAACGTAACATATTTTCTTCTTATAAATATCCTTTTATTATAATCGCAGGCGGATCTGGCACGTCGGCGGGCTCCAGTAGCGGATCGGTGTTGTTAACGACGTGTGCAGGCTCCTCTGGCGAACTGCGAGCTGTGCTGCGACAAGTCAGCCCCAGACAACCACCACTTAGTCCAGCCGCTGAACGTGCGCTCTATTACTTCATGAGATGCTCCCAGGTATGATGTCAATATTAATATAACCACTAGTCAAAATATCTTAATAATAAATTTCGGGAGCTATTTCAAGTTTTATTGTTAACAATAACCACAATGTAAGAGTTACGACCTTTGATTTAGCTCAACATGTCTTTTAACATATATTTAATTTATCAAACCTATACGTATACTTAGTGTTATTTTTTAGGTACTTTAATTAATTACCGCTTAAAAACCAATATTATTACTATAACCACTCTATCATGTTATTTGAAACCACCTATCTGTTGCTCGATCAGTTGGAGCATACATCTAGCGGTGCGTCGGGTGCTGGATGTGGCGCAGGTCTGTGGGAGGAGCGTGGTGCCGGCGCGCTGCCTCCTCTTGGTGAATGGGTGAGAGCAGCACGAGCTCATGCAGCAATGCGTCCTCCCCCCGCCATACCTGATGCCGACGATATATTACAAGCTGCCAGGCTACTATTACCGCATGCAGACTGCCCACCGAGACCTATTACGTTAGTAGATTTTTACATAAATATTTCTCCATATTTTTTAATAAATTTTTGTAAAAAATTACGTTTTCGATTTATTATTAATTTTAGTTATACGACTGCATACTATGTATTTTTCTATAATTCCCAGAAACCTTTTCTCTCTTTATAATTAAAACTTAATAAAACCTGTCCATTTTAACGTATATATTTAGTTTGGAGGAAGCGATTGAGCCTGCATGGTCACGTTGCTCACGTTCGCCGGATGAATTGGGTCGGGCAGCATTGGGGCTAGCTCAGCGGGCTCTGTTATCTGGTCGCCCCGAGCTATTAAACGGAGTCCGCGCTCTGCTACCGGCAGCTGGCATTGATGCTACTGACGCCTCTGGCCTCACCGCACTTATGAAGGCCTCCTTGGTTGGAGATGAACAAGTAGTTGCGGTCAGTTAGATTAGATCTTTTACCCAAATACTTTTAAATTCTCTACCAACTCCTTCGAAAGTCTTCATACAGACGAATTATAAGAAAATAGATAAATTAACGATGGATCAGTAAAACGGGCATTCGTAAGAAAACTTTTTTACGATATCTAAGTAAGGGACTAGTTTATTAAAACTAATCATTATATTTCCAGATGCTATTAGAAGCTGGGGCTGACCCTAACATTGAGACAGCGGGAGCGGCGGCACAGCACTCAGCGCTACTCTCACCGCGTTCTCCTACTCACCCACCCTCCTCAGCAGCTGCAACACCTGCACCGGGATATACACCGCCCACAGCTGGTGAGTTTTCCTTTCTTAAATTGTAGATACTTTGCGAACCTCCTTATGGAAATTCTGTGACGATAATTTGTAACTGAAAATAAAAATTTCATTAATTTCACCTGTCTTATAAGGACGAATGTTTAAGAGAAGTAGTGCCTTAGGGTAAAATAGATTATGACGAGAACTTATTTTTGTAGGCTGGACAGCATTAGTATACGCGTGCGCTGGAGCGGGTGCGGGAGGTGGAACAGGATCGGGGGGAGCAGGGGGTGCGGGCGCCCTAGAAGTAGCAAGAAGACTGCTGGCAGCCGGCGCCAGAGTTGACGGCGCACCTGCCAGAGGAGATGACGTTTGCACACTTACTCCTTTACAGGTAATAGGAAGAGATAAGAAAAGAATTCTTTAAATTTTATTAGTCTTTAATAAAAAAAAGTTCTTTAATCAAATTTTAGGGTTCTGTGCTGGTGTCCTTACTTTAAAAAAAGTACTACGAATTCAATTTAACAATTTCGAAACAGAAAAGATCATAGTTGAGGAAACCATTTAGGACGATATTAATTTAAAAATACCTATTATTCTTAAGTGCCTTATGAAAATCTTGGACAAAATAATATAACTTTTAATCAATAAGTTTGTATTAGAGATAGGATTTAATTGTCTTTGAAGTTTATATTTATTTTCTGTAATCGTACCCAGTATAGATTCAATAACGATATAATTCCAGATGGCATGTGGAGTTGGGAACTTGGAACTAGTGCAGTTGCTATTGTCACACGGAGCGGATCCGTTCTTGTCTACGCAACTTAATGATGCACTCTGCTATTCTGCTGCTGCGCAGTACGGCTGCTACAGGTATGTTGCGCATAAAATTTAAATTATTGTAATTCCACTTGGAAATTGGAATGTAATTGACAGGTGTGTGGTTGAGGATAGCTTTTATTTATCAAATTAGACACAAAATGTATGAATAACCGTATTTTATAATTAACTAAATTATTATAAACTATAAAAATTACTACGTGTTTAGCGCTAAGGGATCAAATTTACACATAACAATCAAGCAAACGACCTTTAAACTTATACCATATCGTTTTATTTTTAGTGCTGTAGCCGTTTGTTGCACGCATGGTCGTCGTAGCTGTCTACGTGCGGCTGTTCGAGGCGGAGCTCGAGGTGCAGGTGGGGGTGCAGTGCTGTCTCTGGAGGAAGTTCTTGCGGAGGGTGCACCACCCGCTGCTGGCCGGCCACCACCCTTCACCAAGCAACAACAACGCGCGTTACAGGATGCCATGTACTATGCCGCGGAAACTGATCATTTGGGTATGATTTCTTTAAATTTCATGACTTTTCCGACAATACAATCCAATAAATCCAATGTCATTATTTGACAGATATAACCCTAGAGCTGCGAGCACTGGGAGTCCCTTGGTCATTGCACGCTTGGACTCTTTCCTTGGCCGCCGCTGCTGAAGCCTCGCTAGACCATGTGATCGACCAATTATTACAGGACTTTTTACAAGTAAAATTTACTGTCTTCATTAATTTACCAAGCATCGAGATCCCGATAACGTGACGAGTATTCTTCTAATATTACTGTGTTTTTAGGTCTGTCCATCCGACGACAGTCACTACAGCAAGCAATTCATTTACGAGTGCCTCCCTCTGCTTTTCAATATTTTACGCTATAGCAAGGTTAGTCCTACATTTTTTAGATATTAATGATATCTTGCTGGCAATAAAGTAGAAAGTTTTGCTGCTAGTAATGCAGAAACAAAATCGCAAAATCAAATTAATGTTTGGAACTGTATTTAATATGAAATTTAATTTAATTACCTTTCAATCGCCATATTCAATTTAAAGATTAGTGCTATTTGTAAGGAAGCTACTAATGGTTTGTTACTAAATATACAAACTAAACACACATTTTGAATGTGTCACATGAGATATTTCAAACTTTCGTTTGAAATATATTTTCATATGAAACACAACAAGTAAACTTATTATACAATATAATTCAGGGCCTATGTATGTAACCTTGTAAGCTTCCTACATCCACAGAAAGAAGGCACAGTGTTGCTGCTAGCGGATATTTTATGCGCGTGTTACGGTTGGGAGCCAGTACCTCGGGTCGCACCGCCCGCGCCCGCTCCGCCGCTACCAGCGCGAGTTGACCCTTCATACGTTAATAACCCATCGCTCGCTGATGTCACTTTCAGGTACCGTATGACGGTTAGACCGATCTTAACATAACAATATTTGATTCTAAAGAATTTCTTAGGGTTTTTGTTGTTTTTGTCATAATTTAATTGTCACAAAAAGGAATTGTTAAACTTTATCAATCTTATATCACGAACATCTAAGTATGTTTGGGTGTTTGAATTATTCCTAACCCACAACGTACTTGCATACTTTACTACCTACCTTATTTTACCATACTAAACGTCATCATATTGTTACCGCAGAGTTGAAGGTCGTCTTTTCTACGGCCACAAGATTGTGTTAGTGTCGGAGTCAGCCCGCCTACGAGCTATGTTGGCGCCGCCCCGTTCTGGCGAACCCTTGGCAGGAGCTGCTCCACCACTCGTGCAGATAAACGACATCCGATATCACATATTTGAGGTTATCCATCTCTTATTGCGCCCCATAGCAAAAATTACTTTGGAGTAATTAAAAAATAAGGCAAACGTTTTGACTAGCTAAATAACTTTTATGCTTTAGATAAAGGTATTTATTTTATTTTTTTCATTTCATCCTTTAATTAAACAGAGAAGTTCAGTGATTCAACTCAACTAATCCTATACTAAATTCGGAGCTATGGAGAGGAACTTAAAAAAAAATCACAAAAAGTTGAATTACATGTGGTTTTGTTAATATTTAACTTTGAAATATAAAATTTTATATAAAATTCTTTAATCTCAAAAGATTTCATAATAAAAATTAAATCTCATACTATTTTGATTACTAAGATCAAATTAGTTTTGATTTAGTTTGACTTTCAATATTACACAATATAATAAGATACTAGGAGCGTCAACGGGCCAAGGATAGGTAACCTTGTTATATAAGATTAATCTGTGTCCCGATCAGTAAAACGGAATAATTGAATTTTAATTTACATACGTTCAACTCTGTCGTATTGTGTTCACAAAGAAAAAATACAATAATAGGATTTCAATCCCTACAGCAAGTAATGAAGTATTTATACTCGGGTGGCTGCTCGGGCCTTGAAATTCCGGACGGTGATGTTCTGGAAGTGCTGGCAGCCGCGTCTTTCTTTCAGCTGCTTCCCTTACAGCGCTACTGTGAAGCACGAGCGGCACAATCCGTAGACCTGCACAATCTTGTATCGGTTTACATACACGCTAAAGTGAGTTTAGATTTAATTTGACATTTGCTTTACCTTAATTGTATAAACAAAATAATGTAAAAATAAAAGCAGATTCACTTTTTACTTATTATTTTCAATTAATACCTATCAATTTTTAGCTGTCAATTTATCAGAGCTTTATTAAGTATTTTCATATTGACTTTGTATTATTATTTTTTTTTTTGGTGAAAGCATCAATTTCATGCAAATACTATATTGTTTTTTTTTTGGGCCACGAGAATGATATTTTTTTGGTCCCACTATCAAAATTTTACCCTACATAAAAATATATCTTGCTTGAGAAATATTTTAAGACAGTAGTTTGTTACTTGGAACGCCAAGATTTTGTTGTCTAATTTTAATACAATTTATGAACATCCTAGGTGTACGGTGCGACACAACTCCTGGAGTACTGTCAAGGATTTCTCCTGCAAAACATGGTCGCCTTACTTACTTACGATGATTCAGTTAAACGGCTGCTGTTTGGCAAGAGGCTCCCCGGACATAATGTGTTGGGGGCACTACTAACTACTTTGCAGAAAAGAATCGAATCAAGGAAAAACCAAGTCAAGAGCAGATAGCAGACGTTAAGCAAATATTCTTCTCGAAAAAAAAACCCCTTTTGTATAACTCTATGAGATAAAATAGATTTTTTCAGTCCAGATTTAATTATGGGATTCGCTTGATAAACTATTTTCTTTTTAAAATACCTTTTTCTCTCGATTATTTCTTTCACATTTTGGCAAAAAAATGAAACAGAAGTAGTGTAGAAACTTTATCTAAAACATTTAATCGCAAGTGTCAAAAATTAAATAAATTTTCTTTTCAAAAGGAAATAAATGTAAATATTGTGCCTTAAAAAAATATTTTTACGATTTTTCACGAACCTTTTTAAATTATATTTTTATTTATTTATTAAGTTAGTACCTACTTATAGGCATGGAAATTTTAATGCCAAGTTTTGTTTTCATGAATAATGTAATCAAAAAAAAAACCTGTCAATAAAATTTACCGAAAACAACAACATGCGTCTAAAAAACTTACTGACTTCTTCATGATTTATAAGCTATAAATAAAATTGGTATTATAGCATAAAAGCTTGTTCAGTATATTTCCTAATAAATTTACATATAATTGCATGAGCTTAAGCCTTAAACGCACAACCCGATAAGTGACAAAGTTCTAACCTTACTCTTCATGTACATACATACACCTTTTTTTCGATGGTATATTCTATGTTCTTCCAATAAAATTGTACAAAAACTCTTTCATCTGTGTTATATATAATTTTTTTTTTGTCTGTTAGATGTATAGTGTTTAATTAATATCATGTGCTATAAAATCTAGATTTTATGTAACGAAATAGCTGTTCATTATATTTTCTGACGAATGAAATAGACTTATAAATGTATTAAAATAATATTGTGTAATTATTGTTGAAATAAAATTTGTATTTTATTAAAACCAAAATGTTATATAATTTAAACCTTTAAATTAATTTTTATCTTATAAATTTAATTTAATTTAAATCTTATAAATTTGTGATCCAATCTTTATGATCATAATTTATATTTTTAATAAGTCAATAATATTACGAAGCAGTTATAACTGGATAAATAATATATTATTTATGGAAAAGGAAAATTAAGAACCTTCATATATCTATTGGAAGTTTATAAATAGAGTGACCAGATTGCTTACAAAATTTTGTAATAATGTTAAACTCCTAGTTTGATATTATTTATAAAAATGTTGTCCATCCATAAATATAAAATAAAGACATCGTGCTAAATTATTAATTGTAATTTTATCGATCTTTTGAAACTTTGATCTCATTAACTCTGCCTTTTTCTAAAAAAAAATACTATCCCTCACCAATGCTTTAAAAAAAAACAAAATAAGATCAAAAATTAACACATAACCATAAACAATATCCATTTTATCGGAAATGCAACAAAGCATTCATTTTCGTAGTTTAGAAAGTGCGAGCTAACTTTGTGTGTGTGTAGTTTAGAAAGTGCGATCTTTAAGGGAAAATTTGACAATTCCGAATTAAGCCCTCTAAATTAGAGACCGTCGTGATTTAACATAATGATTTCTAAAAACAAAAAAGAATTTAGAAAAAATAAAATATATAAAAAATAAAGATTCTAAATAAGTTATGGATTCCAGGTTTAAGCCAAGGTTTTCAAATAAACAGCTTTTTGCAATTACCAGGATGTTTCAATAACAATCTCTTATATTAATATCTACAAGAACAATCACAGACATAGATTAAAAAATAAATATTTCAAGCCCACGCAATTAATCAAAAATTACACATACACAAAACTATCTATATATCCAAAAATGAGTAATTATTTTTTTGTTAAAATAACATATCGTGTTGATTTTTAATTATAACAAACAATGAGAATAATTATTCTTTAGGTTATTTATTGACCAATGAAGATGATCCTTAATTGACTCTTATTCTATATATATAAGAACGTGAAAACAGCAGAAGACAAATATGAGAAATAATTTTTGATAATTAGAGTTTGGACAACATAAAAACAATTATTCTAGCAATAAATGCACTTTGCAAACTGAACGGCATAGTTATCTCAATCAATAGCTAAATCACATTTTTAAGGTAATGAAATCTAATTTATTAAGGGAGTGCTTCGACTGTAAACTATCGTCATCCTGTAGTCAGACTATATAATAAAAATAAGTTATAAAAAATTATTTTTCAACACAGACAAATTTAATTAATATCATCTGGATGGTGTACATTAGCAGTATATCTTGTGATCTTTTTATGCAGAAAGCAAATGTTATAAGCCATTTTCAATTCAATATAATGCTTGCATTCATTACGTTTAACAAAATTACATGTATAAATAATACTAAATGTTAACTTGACTGGTTAAAGTTACCAAATGTTTTACTTACCCATTAAAATGTATAATGTTTCGTGAACTGGTATATTTCAGTTTAATACCTGACGTTATAAGTCAAAGTCAAATATGACTGTCACCTAAAATTTGACAACTGGAATCCGCAGCTACAATTTCTGCAAGAAAAATGACACATTGCTTGTGGCCCACATGGTAGAGTGATGAACGGTTTGATTGATAGTGCCGTTTTTATTCATTAATTTTCGCATAGAGCGAATATTTTTATATAAAGTGAAGTGTTAATTTTAACTTGTTAAATGACGTGACAGTGATTAAAAATGCAGTTTTACAAGGAAAGGATTCTTAACGCTGCTCAGTTAAAAAGACTCAGTGAACACAAATATTCGTGTACGAGTGCTAGTATTCTGGATGCTTGGCTTCAACCTTGGTGGTGCTGGCTAGTTTCAAAGACGCCGCTATGGCTTGCTCCGAATCTCATTACTATTCTAGGATTAATAGTGAATATAGTTACTACTCTCATATTGGTCTGGTAAGTGTTTATTTAACTGTCAAGATTCGTCGTCTCGCTAAATTGCGAAAATCGTGTCATGATGTAAACTAGCGGAACGACTTTCATTTTTGCTTCTAAAGCTGCTGATAACTTTCTTCTAACCTACATAACACTTGTAACTATTTAAATAATTTGCTATCTTATAGCCTTCTGACATTCAGATTAATATTGGGCTAAGTATCTTTTCCGTTATATTATGCGGTGATCGCCTGATTGGCGGATTCTGTCACGCCACTAAGTGATAAGATATTAAAAAATGAATTCATTATTACATTTTTATATAATATATTGGTATAATTATTACGTATATTTTATATAAAACACGATATTTTGTTTTTAGTTTTATTTATAATATCAACTACTTCAATCAGAATATTGCATATTCCCAGATATAACCTCATAACTGTCATTTATTTGGGTTAATAGAATAAATTAATATAAGAGCCACAAAGCCCCTAATAACAGATGATTGAACATGATTATTTTATTCTTAACGAGTTCTTAAATTCTCAAATATTCTACAGATAGAAACCGTATTTTATTGCTTAATAAAACTAACCTACATAGCACTTATTAACATTACTAGTTCTCAACTCATAGAGATTCTATATTCATATTAGATTTAAATCCTTTTCTAAAATAATGGCATATAAATATTTCAATAATCAGAACATTGAAGTGAAGTGAAGCAAATAAGATAAGATTTTACTAGGATAGTTTATTTATTTATTAGTACTTAATCATTTCCAGTTTTCATTAAATTATGTATATTGTAATTTAAAAAAAAATTACTCATTAATTAAAGCAGTTACTATAATATATATGTTAAGATAGACAATTTTGTATTCTATGAATAAATAATAACATTTTTTAAAGTTATCAACTTTGGAACCATACCAGAGCTAGCCTTTATTTAAATGGTTTAGTAACTTATTGAGTATATTATGTTTTGTGTCACAACAGATAAAGAGGTATTTACATGTGTGAAGAAAATACAGCCAACGACAATGATTTATTTTATATATATTGGATTTTTGCAATCGATTTAAAATGGAAATTAATAAGGATATTTTGTACAATTGCTTTAGAAATTAAATATCGCCAGAAACATTTAAACAAGTACATAGGTACACTACATAATACATAAAGTATTTATATACAGAACTAGTATTGATTTCATATTATATAACTGTATTATATAACATTTTAGGTATGCTGTCTGTCAGGATAAACTTAGTAGCGATAAAAAAGAATGTTTAGAGAAGACATCCATGCATCAAACCTGTTTATAGGGAAACTATGTATTTTATTAAATAAACCCTAAATATTTCAGTAGTAAATGGGTGCCTAGATTTTTCTGGAAACTTTGTAGCCATCTAGAAATTTGATTTTAAATTGCCCCCAAAGAATAGAAAGAAGGACAGAAGTTCTAAAAAAATTTAATAATTCTTTCTCTATATATAAGAATTTGGAAATTAGAAATTAAAAATAGAAATTAGATTTTGTTTATATAATAAAGGTACTTTGTTTTTTCTAAGTGTTTACATTTAATATGAAAAAATTAATACCCCAAAAATTATATATTTAATAATGAATCCCCTTTTTCCTTGTCAAGGTAACACTTGAGAAGATATTTACCAATTTGATTAACCTTTTCATGTTTTGTAATACTTCATAAAAGCAAAAATCAAAAAAATATACTAGAATCTAAAGACTGCCTTGATTATAACCTTTGTTTAACATACGCACCCCTTGCTGAGTAATAACTGTCAGGTGTTTGACAGTTGTCTGTCAGTTGTACAATCAGATGAAACTATTTCAGAATCACTATAAGACAACACTGGCAAAATATACTGTGCAGGTCTTTGCACGGATGAAGGCCATATTATATTTAAAACGGCACGGAAAAAAAAAATTGAATAATTGTAAAGTTCTATTATATTTGAGTTAATCATGGATAGTCAGTCAGATGTAATTAAGAACCAAATTTCCAGGTAGAAATGACATCAATCTGTTAATCATATTTTTTATTTTTTTCCTTTAAATATCTTTCTTAATTAATAATCATTTATTTGATCTAATAATTGAATGTGAAGTAACATAATGCTTGATTGTTATATATTTTTGTTATTCTCCCCTTGAGTAGTTAGAATTCGATTTAATAGCAACACTACAGTTATGGTCGTTTGTATATATATAACCTATCCAGTGATGTTGCAAATAAAATTTGGTTTTTGTTTGAAAAATAGTCATAAAGTATCAAGTTTAAAAGTTTTTCATAAATTCTTTTTCTTTGACAACATAGTTTAAAACCTATTGAAAGTAGTTTTAATTAGAATACTATGTATAATATGTATATTATTTTGAACTAGCGGCCTTGTTAAAGTTAGCATCTTGTTATCGCTAGTGAGACTAGGTAAATATTGTCTATGATTATTTGTTTTTACTGTATACATCAAATTTGTAAATAATTTATTTTGAAAATTACTTCCGCTATTTATGTGTGTATATAATAGAATGAAGAACTTTATAATCAACCACTATTAAAATAAAAAATATCAACTGTTTTATTACTAACTCACTCGTGTACTTAAAAAAAGTCATTTCACAACTAAACAAGTACTGTGAACAAGTGGAACTGTTGTTCAAACTGAATAAACTACTAATTAATTTGTTTCCCAAAAAGCAAGATAACAATTTTAACTCAACAGACATTTATACATGTTTTTCAATTAAAAAAAGATAACATGCTAATTCAGACTGTAGTTATTAAAAGTTCAAGTTACAAACAGTTTTGGAATCATTAAAATCACTGATTAAGGATATATGATCCCAGGTATAGTCCAGATGCAAGACAGGAACCGCCACAGTGGGCCTTCGCCCTCTGCGCGTTGGGAGTGTTCGTGTACCAGAGCTTGGACGCTATTGACGGCAAGCAGGCTCGTAGAACCGGCAGCCAGTCCCCATTAGGAGAACTCTTCGATCACGGCTGTGACAGTATATCGACAGTTTTCATCGCACTGGGGGCCTGTATAGCTGTGAAGCTCGGGGAATATCCTACGTGGATGTTCTTTCAGGTTGGTTTGTTTGAATCTTTTTTTCTTGGTAATAGATTATAAATAAATTATGAGAGTTACAGTAAATTAGAATTTTCATATTGTGACAATTATGTAGTATATTTTATGTCCGTGCTATGTAATGAAATTTTTCAAACTCTAAAATTCAAAACATAGAATGTGTGGCTCATAGAATGCCTCATTGTTGGTTGAGACTGTACTTTCGGAATTAATATTATGAGTATAAAGAATTAATTCAATCGTTGGATGTCGGTTTACAGCCGACATAAACATCCTACGTTATTATTGTGAAACGTCTAATGAGAATTTCGTGTATTCTAAAGAAACCTTCGCTGTAGTTGGACAGAAAACAAATTTATGCGTATCGATTATACTTAAGTTGGCCTTGATAATGTTCATTGAGAAACGGGCAAGGTCTGAACGATGAGCTCACTGTAAATTCGCCCGGGAATCTTGGCATCGTGTCATAACAGCTGGAGTTTGGCCAATATAAGTCGTTTATTTTACCTAAATTGGTATAATGGATTTACGAATCTGTCAACACCCGCTTATTACTGGCAGTTTTTACTTTTTATATTGTAGTTAGAATTTTTGATTCATAAATCTTCATCGATGTTTTACAGGCATAATCTGTTCATTTAATACTTATGATAACAGCTTTTACTACGATTCTAATTTCAGTGTAGACACGTTACGCTAGACGTTTTAGAATTTGTCAATACTATTATGTAACCTATGCGATATGGCGTATTACAGTGACAGGGAAGTTGTAAATTTAAACGTATATAATTTTTATGCTAACAATCAACAAGGCGATAGTATTTTTTGTTTTATCTTATCATTATCATACGCTTCCGAAAATTTATCACACTCTTATTAAGAAAACAAAATTAACAGACCTGATGGTTTTTACGTAAAAAGCGTTAAGCCTCTTGTGTAATAAATAAAAAAATTAATACTGTTTTAATTTTTATGATGTCATAAATTTTATCAATCTTTTAATCTTCATTTCAATGTTGTGTTGTTACGTTAGCAACTTTAAAGTATTGTTTTATGTCAAAGAACAATTTTTTTATAGTAATAAAGTACGAAAAGGTTGAAATCATTGCGAATTTTTAATGTCTAAGGAAACGTTCCGATCTAAAACATACCGGTTACGTATGGTTAGACGCGTTGAAAATGTGGAAGGAGATTGCAACACTAATTTAATTCTGCACAATCTACTTACATTTTAATTGCCAACTCACTGTTATTATATTTACTACTAATTAATTAATATATTCTATTTGATTCGATATTTAAAAACTTATTTATATTTTATAACTAATATAAAATATGTACGTTATTTTTATTACATATTATCATTCAGATATAACAGTTCCTTTTAGTGATATACTTGTTTTATAAATAATTTAATTATGATTTTTAATATATATTCCAGTGTTTCTGCGCTATGACGTTATTTTATTGCGCTCATTGGCAAGCATACGTCACTGGTACCCTCAAAATGGGCCGGATTGACGTCACCGAGGCCCAGTACACAATCATAGGGATCCATCTCATATCAGCGACCCTCGGGCCAGACGCCTGGGCCACTAAGGTAATGTAACATATTACGTAACTTAGAATCTTGTAAAATTTCTTTGAATAGTATTAAATTTTGACTGAAATATCTTTTAAAAATACCCACATGAATATATTTATATTAAATTAACATGCTATAATAATATATATCGTGCATGCATATGCACTTGTGTGCTGAATTAGGTCTTAATTATATCTCTGGATGGCTGCTATTGGATATTCTATGTGTAATCTTAAGGATATAATATCAATTAATATTACCTGAATATGCTTAATATCCAATATATGTATTTCTCTGTACTCTTTATAAATGAAATAGTCTGATATAAACCTTTTTATTCAGATCTAATGCATTTTTTTTTTATTATTGGTTCACGGTATAGCTATGTTTTATATAGAATACCTCTATGTTATGTTTGTTTGTTAGGAACACTAACAAAATTTTAAATCCTTTATGAGGATAATAAAAACTATACCACATTAAATTAGTAAAACATTTTCTAAGGTCTTTCCGCCTACTTCGTTAAATTGAAATCTGTTGAGATTACCAAAAAAAAAAAAACATCTTTGGGGAAAAAAATTAAAATTTCTACTATTATTTTTACATACCTAACTCAGTATCAGCGTGTTTTGTAGGACGAAATCTTGTATAGATTTTGTTAAAATCGAATGAAAGAATAAACTATGAAAAGATAGTGACGAAGTCGACTACGTTTGATAATTTTTTTTTCTAATCTTTACCGATTTAAGTTTTACTGACCGTAAAAGAAATTATGAGTAAAAAAACGCCCAAACGTGTACGTATACATACACATATAAGTGTTATTGTTCCTGTATGCCGTAAGAATATGTCAGCTATAAATTACCAAACGCTGTAAACACATCAAACAATACAATATAGGGCACTTTCACTAGTTTCTAACAGGTTTCATACTTTAAAGTTTATTTAAAAGAGAATAAAAAAAACAACTTATATTTACATTTCTCCGTCAGTTGTCTGATAATAAAGTATATACGTATAATAAGTAAATAAAAAAAAAACAAAAAAAAAAGCAACCACACAATTTTCCCGTCATCAACAAGTGAAAGACAAAATTGTATTCTATGTAGTGAGTACAGTAGACTTATCCGTAACAGGTGATTTATTGTTCAGACTTTACTGTAATTATAAATTAATTGGGACACAACGGCATCCTGACGTTAGATCGGCTCGCTGGAGGCTCGCTACTCGCTAGGTGGCGCTGCTGTGTTGGGGGCTACCCTGACGCTTGGCGCTCTCGGAGCAGCCATCGCCAAAGGGGGGGTCGGCAAGAATGGATCCACTGTCGCTGTGAGCATCCTAGCGGGTCGGGGGCTCGGAAACTTTTTTGACGAAAAAATGTATAAAATGTCATTTGATATTAACAATATTATTGTTGGTAGCTCTTGATTTGACCAGTTTTGATGACGAATGTCATAATAACACGTACCGAGCCCCCGGACCACAAGCGCCTCCAAGTATTTTTATAACTGTTGGGCTTAACGCTTAGTATTATTGTAATATGTAACTAAGACATAGTTTTGGTTAGTTGTTTAGATGACTCTTCTCATAGCTTTTAATCTGTCGTTTTCTCTTCGGTTAACTGTACTTCATATTTAATTACCAGGGTCTGTGAATAGAGCCGACGCACTCGAGATAATTTAATATTTTATATCCATTTATATTAAATATCAATAGATGTAGTTAGTGTACTGTATTGTGATCTTAAAGAGTGTGCGACGGCTCTTATAGATTTAATTCTATACTGTACCATTGCTTATTATCATGTGGGTTTTTTTAATAGCATGTTTTTTCTCGTATTTATTTAGGTTGTGCTCTCTGTTAAATTATTGTTATTATTATTATTTATAACATTGAGCATGGTCTACTTTGAACTCCTACTGTACCGTATTATATAGATACTGTCATGTGTCTAGTGTAAGCATTTATGTTATTCTATGTGGTCGGTTTTAAGTCATGTGGGTCTTCACTCATTTGTATGACACTAACATTATATTAAGATGGTATTATGTTAACTTGGTAGTTGATTTATCTTGCATAGTCCACAATGATGACTGAACTCCTTGAAGTAGAGTAAATTTAAAAAAAATAAATCGTCAATTTATCACTATATTAATATAATAATCGCGCTGCAGATTCACGGTTTAGATATACCGGTACGGCTGTTCACGTGTACGTTAACGTTTTCAACGGCGTTGTACTTTGTCGTCAACTTCGCCGCCTCCTTCAGGCACAGGGGCTGTGGCAAGAACGGATCCACTGTGGCCGTAAGACATGCACATGCATGCACATGTGGCCATGCACATGTCGCATGTCATGCACATTATGCGCTGGTTACGGGTTAAATCGATATGGAAATTGGTGCTGTTATATAGCTGATAATTAATTTGTATACTTATTATATACAATTCTTTACGTATTTTTTAAGTGGATCTGCATACAATACATTAATTTCCATACCGTATCATAATAAACTTCTGTGAACTTTACAACCATTTCTCATATGATTGGCATTTTGGTACATCGTCATAATCTCATAACGAAATACGTTCCGACTGTACATAATATGTAAGTCAACTCGTCCTACATCCACTTGGCATGTTCAATGCATAACCTTCATACATTTAATGCATGTAAAAATAATA